>NC_087172.1:17749929-17807429 GCF_035594125.1 Scylla paramamosain
TCAAGGACAACGTGAATGTATACGGAAGGTTGCGCAAGAAAACTGTGATATGAACTTTCCTTCTTTACTTTTCTCTCTTTATCTTCATTTGAGTGCCACTTGAGGCGTGCGAATCTTTCTGTTTGTGTTGCCTCACTTTTGGCGCTCTTGGTTTCAAAGAGCAACTGATTTTAGTTTCAAGAGTTTAGCTGCAGCTTTTCTCTCTTCAAATCAAGTCTTTTCAATGGTTTGCTTTGTGTATTTTTCCCCCACGCTTTCAAATTTCAACTTGTCAGTGTTTAATTTTTCCTGGACCAGTCCTGTTGTTTTTTTTTTTTTTCGTCTTTTAAATGTTTATTACTTACTTAACTCTTTTCCAAATCAAATCTTTCCACTGGTTTGCTTTAGATGTACATCTGCCTCTACTTTCATATCCTTACTTGTCTGTGTTTAATTAATTCCTGATCTATTCCTGTTTTTCGTTCTTTTAAGTGTTTGTTGCTTACTTAATGCTCCACCATCATCACAGGCATTTTGTGTGTGTGTGTGTGTGTGTGTGTGTGTGTGTGTGTGTGTGTGTGTGTGTGTGTGTGTGTGTGTGTGTGTGTGTGTGTGTGTGTGTGTGTGTGTGTGTGTGTGTGTGTGTGTGTGTGTGTGTGTGTGTGTGTGTGTGTGTGTGTGTGTGTGTTTGTGCTTTTAAACGCATTCTGTTTGCTGCTTTCTTCTCCCCAGCCTTTTGGTTTCCTCGTACACTCGTGAGCTTGAAGAGGCGCCTCGCGTTAATCAGCTCAGATCGAGTTTGCGCTTCCTGGTTTCACTCGTATACCGTGAGTGTGTCTGTATTGTAAATGTACGATGTGTGTTGTAATACTGAGACCATTCAGTTCTCTGTTATTTCCATCCTATTAATTCATCTCATTCATTCTATTAATTCTCTCTCTCTCTCTCTCTCTCTCTCTCTCTCTCTCTCTCTCTCTCTCTCTCTCTCTCTCTCTCTCTCTCTCTCTCTCTCTCTCTCTCTCTCTCTCTCTCTCTCTCTCTCTCTCTCTCTCTCTCTCTCTCTCTCTCTCTCTCTCTCTCTCTCTCTCTCTCTCTCTCTCTCTCTCTCTCTCTCTCTCTCTCTCTCTCTCTCTCTCTCTCTCTCTCTCTCTCTCACCCAACAACCCACACACACACACACACACAGACAGGTGCAGACACAGATACTTACATATACATAAACATACATACATACATACATACATGAATACAGTGACGCTTCAGAGTCAAAGGTTACTTGGGTTAACCTTTGACCTCAGAACTGTTTGCTTCTCCCTCTCCCTCTCTCTCTCTTCTCTCCATTCCTCCACCTCTTTCTCCTCCTTCCCTCCTCCCCCTACAACCCCTGTCCACCAATTAGGTAGTAATTTGAGAGAGAGAGAGAGAGAGAGAGAGAGAGAGAGAGAGAGAGAGAGAGAGAGAGAGAGAGAGAGAGAGAGAGAGAGAGAGAGAGAGAGAGAGAGAGAGAGAGGAAGCCAACACAGCAAGGCACAAACGAGAATATTCATGGCTACACGCGCACACGCGCGCACACACACACACACACACACACACACACACACACACACACACACACACACACACACACACACACACACATTTAAACCATTTGCACGCACACAAGTAAATACATGCATTTTTCCATTAACTTAAACGGAAATTCTCTCTCTCTCTCTCTCTCTCTCTCTCTCTCTCTCTCTCTCTCTCTCTCTCTCTCTCTCTCTCTCTCTCTCTCTCTCTCTCTCTCTCCCCCAAGTCTCACCCATGAAAATGACAATACCTTCTACACCTTTATTTATTTATTTTTCCAGATAATGTTCTTTCTTTCCTGGTTTCCTTCCTCTCAGTAATAAAAAAATAAAAATATACTGACTTTTTATTTTCCTCCAAGTCTAAATTCAACACACACACACACACACACACACACACACACACACACACACACACACACACACACACACACACACACACACACACACACACAATAACAATCGTATCCAAGGCTGCCTTAATGACTTTCCCTCCCGCCGCAGCACCGCCCGCTACGCCGTCAGGAGGGGCTGCTCATAAACACGGATTTTCAAGGTTCCCGCACCGCCTCTTGATGCAGAATGTACGCTTGCCTCTAAGTTGTTTCCTTAACTTTAGCGGAGAGGCGCGAAGGTTGTGTACGAGTGGCGGGGCTGAGGGCAGGGAGGGAGGGACAAGCCGAGGGGAAGCGGTGAGGCAGACGGAGGGGAAGAAGGAGGCAGGGAAAGTGTGCTCTTGCCTTTGTCACGTGTGATTGTGAGGTAAAGTAGAAGAAAGTGAAGGACGAGGGAGGGGGAAAGAGTGTGTGTGAAGAGGAGAGGGCAAAGTAAGAGGAGAAGGTTGGGAGATACGGAAATGGAGGAAAATGTGCGTTTTGCTCTAGTTCTGTGTGTGAACGTAAGAGAAGAGAGAGAGGGAGGAAGGGAGGCAGGGAGGGAGAGAGAGAGAGAGGTAGGGGGAGAGAAGTGAAAGAAGTGTTGCGGTAAGGGAAAGAGGGCAGGGTTAAAAGAAAGGGAGGGAAGAAAGGAGGGAGAGAAGGAGGAAGATAAGTGCAAGAAAGAACGTAAGTACGGCAGGAAGGTAGGAAAGGAAGGAAGGAAGGAAGGAAGGAAGGAAGGAAGGAAGGAAGGAAGGAAGGAAGGAAGGAAGGAAGGAAGGAAGGAAGGAAGGAAGGAAGGAAGGACGGAAGAAAGGCAGGAAAGAAGGAAGGAAGGAAAGTAAGGAGGGAGGAAAAATGAATGGAAGGATTGTAGGAAGGAAGGTTGGAAGGATAAAAAAAAATGAAGAAAGGAAAGAAAGAAGAAAGGAAAGCAGAGATGCAGGAAGGGAAGGAGGGAGGGAGGGAGGGATGGGAGGAATGAAGAAGGGAGCAGCAGGAGAATAAAAGAAGAAAGCAAAAGCAGAAACTAGCGAGTTGAACAAACAAAGGAGACAAGAAGCACCGAAATGACAAGAACTGAAGAGGGAATGAATGAACGCGGGACAAAAAGACAAGGAAAGAGGAAGGAAGGAGGAGGAAAGAAAGCGAAGGAGAAAAGTACAAAGGAAGAACACACACAGAGGACAAACACAAAGGAAAAGTACTCAGGAAATTAAATATGCAAAAGGAAAGAAACAAAATATATATATACATGAATGAGGATAAAAATGTGAGAAGAGCTAAAAAGAGAACGAAAATATTAAGAATGTAAACCAAAAAAAAAAAAAAGAGAAATAAGGGGGGAGGAGGAGGAGTAGGAGGAGGAGGAGGAGGAGGAAGTAGATGACGATGACAACAAAGAAGAAGAAGAAGAAGAATATAAAAAAAACAACACCAACGAAGCACACATACGAAAACGAGAATGAAAAGAGGAAGAGAGAGAGAGAGAGAGAGAGAGAGAGAGAGAGAGAGAGAGAGAGAGAGAGAGAGAGAGAGAGAGAGAGAGAGAGAGAGAGAGAGAGAGAGAGAGAGAGAGAGAGAGGATAAAAAAAAAAGAGGAGGAGGAAGAGGAGGAGGAGGAGGATAAAAAGATGAGAAAGGGGGTCGTATTCCGTGGACAGTTTAGGTGCATGAAAGGCCTCGGGCGGGCACACGGCAGCGTCTCTTCTCTCGTCATCCCGCTGGCTTTCACACGGGGACAAGTCAAGGCAAACACTTTTTCCAGCAGACTCTTTTCTCTCTCCAAGGCCCCAGTGTTGTGCCTCGCGCGGCGCCTCCAGAGAACACACGAAGGACGACCTGTGCAAAATTTATGTGCAGCTTTACAAGACGTGACTTCAAACCGCCGCCGCGAGGGAGTCAGAAAGGAACACAAGGGAAGGGCAGGCGTGTCAGACCAGCTCGGCATTGCAAGGGTGGTTGTGTTAAACTAGTACAGAATTTAAAGAGATGTAAGAGGGTATAGCTGATGTTGAGGGAAGTAGAAGGACAGAGAGAGAGAGAGAGAGAGAGAGAGAGAGAGAGAGAGAGAGAGAGAGAGAGAGAGAGAGAGAGAGAGAGAGAGAGAGAGAGAGAGAGAGAGAGAGAGAGAGAGAGAGAGAGAGAGAGAGAGAGAATACATACAGTCTTAGTACCGAGTGTTATTTTTCGCAAAACAAACAAAAAAGTCTCGTTCGCAGCTAGTTAATTTAGCCATGACAGAGAGAGAGAGAGAGAGAGAGAGAGAGAGAGAGAGAGAGAGAGAGAGAGAGAGAGAGAGAGAGAGAGAGAGAGAGAGAGAGAACAAGTACGCACATAATCCTTGATGTTACTAAACCACAAACTTTTTTTTCGAAAGCCACACACGAAAAGTTTCTCTTCAACTACACTTTTTGGTCTAATTTAAATATTTTAGGAAAATTTCAGGTAACTTGTCGGCACAAAACGAGAGAAATAAAGCGATGCATATGGAAAAAAAAATGCTTTGAGTATTTTTTTCTTTTAATCTAACATTCCCTTATTTCCGCTCTCTCTCTCTCTCTCTCTCTCTCTCTCTCTCTCTCTCTCTCTCTCTCTCTCTCTCTCTCTCTCTTACATAATCTAAATAATGCTGAAGAAACACATGGCTTTTACGTCGCTTGCCACTTTTTCCTTCCTGGTGTTGAGTGAGTGAGTGAGTGAGTGAGTGAGTGAGTGGGTGGGGTGAGTGAGTGCGAGAGGCAACGAGTGAGTGGGTGAGTGACTGTCTGACTGAGTGAGTGAGTGAGCAATAAACTGACATAGTGAGACGAAAAGTTAGCGAAAGAATGAATGATCGACGTAGCAAATGACCCAGGAAAACAAAAAAGTTGGTGAATGACTCAGAAAAACGAGCAATAAAATGAATTAGTGGAGGTCTTATTGGAGGAGTGAATGAGTGAACAAGTTGTAAAGTTTTTAATGCATCGCTGAGTTATTGGGTTGAGTCAATCGGTTGAGTTAGAAAGTGAGTAACAAGAGTAAGTGAATCGAAGAATGAATGTTACCTATAAGTGACTAAGTATATCAATGAATGAATAAGTAAATAAGTGAATCAATCAGTAAATATGTGAATGAGTGAGTAAATCAGTGAAGCAGTAAATAGGTGAATGAGATAGTGGTCCATTGAATCAATAAACGAGTAAGAAAACCAGTGAATGATTGAGTAAATAAGTCCATAAATGGGTAAATAGATCAATAAAAGAGTAAACATATGAATGAGTTAATGAGTGATAAAAACCAGCTAATTACTAAGTTAAACATATTTACAGGACAACAAGTGATTGAAAATATCGAACAACAGGAAGTGAATGAGTGAATGAGATAGATTGCACAATACATTACCAAAAGCAAAGATAATCTCTATCATAAACTTTCACCACATTTCTCTCTCTCTCTCTCTCTCTCTCTCTCTCTCTCTCTCTCTCTCTCTCTCTCTCTCTCTCTCTCTCTCTCCAATACGCTTACTACTCCCATCTCCTCACGGTCGGTCTGCCTGTCTTCCGCCTCACCGGCCCCGCGATCCCAACACACGAGGACACACCTACGCCCTTGAATCCCGATACCACCTGAATCTTTCCCCGATATCATGTTTTTTGACCTGTTTCTTTATTACTTTATCCTTCAAGTTTTTTTTTTCCCTCTCGTATATAGGTCACATTTTTTGGTTTGGTTTTGCGTGTTTTTGTTAGTTTTTTTTTATTTGTTTAGTATGTTGTCTTTTTTGTGCGTTTGTGAATTTTATATTTTCTAGCTTTGTCTTTTTTTTGCGTCTCTGTCTCTCTCTCTCTCTCTCTCTCTCTCTCTCTCTCTCTCTCTCTCTCTCTCTCTCTCTCTCTCTCTCTCTCTCTCTCTCGGCCACACAAATCCGTGAGCAGAATACTAGTCTTTAATTTCTTTCTTCAACGGCAATTTTCCTTCCTTTATTTTCTTCCTTTCATTTCTTTTACGGACACATAAAAGTCGGCCGCTATATCTTTCCTCCTCCGAGGGGAAAAAAAAATAAAAAGAAAAGAAAATGGACGATCTCATTTCCTCACAAAAAAAAAAAAAAACGAAATATTTCTCAGATTTTCTTCAGAGAGAGAGATAATCTTTCCCTCTCGACTTGAATGAGGCCAATATTATGGAAAAAAATAAGCTTCAGTATTTCTTTTTAAAATCTTCCTTATAAATTAAATATTAACTCCATTATCTACACGTACTCGTATTTAACCCTTGCCCTCATTATCTCACGTGTAAGGGTTGAGATGAAAGAATTAAGACTCTTCCCTTATTTTCTGCTTCTTTATCCTCAGTTTTGCTTTTCTTTCGACACACACACACACACACACACACACACACACACACACACACACACACACACACACACACACACACATCATTCCTTCCTTCCTTCCCTCCTTTCTTCCTACTTTCCTTTTCCACTTTCTCATCGAGGTTAATATTTGTTTACCTTCACACACACACACACACACACACACACACACACACACACACACACACACACACACACACACACACACACGTCTAGTTAGTTCATATTACTTTCTAGCGTGTTCTGTCTCTCACACGTGATGGGAGAGGAGAGGAGAGGAGAGGAGAGGAGAGGAGAGGAGAGGAGAGGAGAGGAGAGGCCAACCCATCCCATTCTAGCCCATCAATTCTTTCTTCCCTCTTTTTCCTTCTCCTAATTTTTTCCTCCCTCCCTTCCTACTACTTCATCCGCTTTTACTTTCCCACTCTTTCGTTCGCACGCCTGTTTCCGTCCTGCCTTCCTCTGACCTTGTAAAACACTCACAAAATTGAACCCACAATTTTCAGGTGGAATGAGCAACTCAGAGCGACCAAGGCATACTTAACGAGGCGAGGGAGCAGGAAGAGGAGGAGGAGGAGGAGGAGGAGGAGGAGGAGGAGGAGGAGGAGGAGGAGGAGGAGGAGGAGGAGAAAATAGATAGGAATACATATGAACAACGTGGTTTAAAAGAAAGAGTGGACCATCTCTCTCTCTCTCTCTCTCTCTCTCTCTCTCTCTCTCTCTCTCTCTCTCTCTCTCTCTCTCTCTCTCTCTCTCTCTCCCTAACTCACCACTCTTTCGTCAACAGCAGCAGCGCGGCCTAAGCGACTGAGAGGAGTGAGAGGAGCAGGAGTGTGTTTCTCTCTCCCCGTGAAATCCAATCAGGTAAGAGATTTGGCAGGCCTTGTGACTCGCCCTATACACAGGCACGGGTCAGCGCTCTCTCTCTCTCTCTCTCTCTCTCTCTCTCTCTCTCTCTCTCTCTCTCTCTCTCTCTCTCTCTCTCTAAGTCTTTTAACCTTTCATATATGCAAGCTCTAGCGGTGCAATTTCGCTCTATCCTTGCAAACTTCACGTGCATCCTCTCGCTTTTATACGATTTCACATGCGTCTCCAGACAGACTTTGCCTGTGCAGGTTTAGCATTGTCATGCCTCCTCTTCTCCCCGTGCTTTATTTACCTGAGCCATCTCGCCACGCTCAGCAATCTGTGTAACCTTCATGGCTATGCTTGAGTAGGAAATATTTTAGTGATCATTGAACGCAAGGTTTTACATGTTTTTGTTTTCTTTATACTTTTATTGATATTCGTTTCTTTTAATCTTTGTAGTTTACGACTTGATAAACATTTCTTTTTGTTTCTACGCTTCATGTGGACGCTTCTGTGTTGGCATTGTTTGATATATATGTATGCAAGCGGGGCACTGGCCAAGGGCAGTAAAAAGGGTAAAAAATGGGGTTAAGTGAGGTGCAAGTCCCTTAAGAAAAGAAAAAAGCCAAGAGATTATCTAAAAATTAGAGGGTAAGTGTCTTGAAACCGCCCTCACCGTTAAGTTATATCTGCATTCCTTTAATCTCTCTCCTTCATCTGTTTCATTACGATGATTTTTGTCCTGTACGCTCCTTGCATCATTTTTATTATTTTTTTTTTACCTTTCTACACGTTCTTCAGGTCATGCTCCACCTCAGGGACGCAACACACGTAAGGTTCCACAGGTTCCACGACACGTAAAGCAACTTGTGATTATTTGTCGCTGAGTCTGCAGTAGTTTCAGTAATCGAACACACACACTCACACACACACACACACACACACACACACACACACACACACACACACACACACTTATTCACAAACTTTAAAACCATTACTGATTACTATTGTTCCCCCTTCCCCCCAAACATACGCCCACGCAACGCATGCCCCCCCCCACGCTTCCCCGCACGCCCCCCGCCACACTCCCCCACCTCCCTTTAAGTCTGTCTAGTTGGAGTTTTGACCGCTGGAAAGGTCGCGTTAAGGTCAGCTTTCTATTTTTAATCAGCGTATAGTGAGAGAAGGTATCTGGTTATCGTGAGAGAGAGAGAGAGAGAGAGAGAGAGAGAGAGAGAGAGAGAGAGAGAGAGAGAGAGAGAGAGAGAGAGAGAGAGAGAGAGAGAGAGAGAGAGAGAGAGAGAGAGAGAGAGAGAGAGAGAGATAGTAAATCCATTGTTGAAATTTTATGGTTCACAGTTTGAGTATTGGATTTTGTTCTTTATTTGTTTTGTTGCTTTAATGGAAGTGTGTGTGTGTGTGTGTGTGTGTGTGTGTGTGTGTGTGTGTGTGTGTGTGTGTGTGTGTGTGTGTGTGTGTGTGTGTGTGTGTGTGTGTACTCTGACTCATTCATGTACGGTTGGCCAGTCCATGTGAGCTTATGTACTTTTTCTGGCATTTTTCCTGTGACTGTTTGTTTGTTTGTTTGTTTGTTGTGTTTGTTTGTTTGTTTGTTCGCGTGTGTGTGTGTGTGTGTGTGTGTGTGTGTGTGTGTGTGTAAAAAGGATGGGGGAAGAAAGAAAGAAACGGGAGAAAAGTAAAAGAAAAAAATGGAAAGAAAGAGAAAAGCAAAAGAAAGAAAAAGAAAAAGAAAATAAAAGAAATAAAGAAAGCAAGGGGAGCAGGACTGGGACAAAAAATGTGGCCTTTTATATTCAACCTCATATAGCACTAGTCCTCACATCCACCTGACAGAGGAAAGAACCCACAAGACCTTACGTACGCCACATATCCAATCTCTTTACCATACATCCACATCCTTCCCCATAAACCCGGAGACTTCACGATACATCCACACGCTTCAACAATATATCTACACTCTTTATACATCCAGACTTCCTAACCTATCCACACCCTTCATCACACACCCACGGCTTTCAACATACATCCACACCCTTCACCAAACCTTCAGTCCCTTACCCATACATCCACACCCTTCACCATCGAAACCCCTCACCATACACCGTAACCCTCACCCACACACGTACATCCTTCCACAACCTTCCAAGCCCGTCAAGAACACCCTGACGTCCACCATTTAAACCCACCATCACTCAATCATTCACTACCTCAGCCTTCATTTTCATCCTTCAGCCCTCATGGATTACTTGGAACCCACATCACTTCCACACTCTGTCCTTCACGCCCTCCTGCCCCTCATCCTACGAGCAGTACCTCCTGATACTTCCTACCACTCACCCACCCGAGCCGTGACCTCTTTACTGTAGTCTGGTCAAGGTTGCACTTCTATTTTAAGTGTATTATAAGTGTAGCAATATCTGACTTAGTTTATATTTGCCTCAATTTACTGGATATTGGTGGTTATGTATGTTGTTATGTCATGTCTGTTGGTTATTGTTGCTTTAGTCTTGCTTCCTGGCTTTATTTTGGTTTAAGTTCATGTTAAGTCCATTGTGATTCTAGCCCATTCTGTCCCAAAGCCACACTTATCCCACTCTGCTTCCACCCCACCCCTTACTTACTCATATACAGACCATTCATAACCCATACCCATCCAGTTATTTACTCACCTCCATTCCATTCTTAACTGACGTCCACACCATTTTTAATCCATGGCCAGCTCGCTCCTGACACACGTCCATTTCATCACTAATATAACCCTAACCTAACTTCCAGTCCACTGATAAACCACCCATAGCCAAACTGCAGACCATTCGTAACCCTCACTAAGCCCAACCCAGTCAACCCACGTCTAATTCAGTGTGTATTCCCTCCAACCACATTTCCTTCCTAAAGCAAGCCTAATCCACGCTGATCTCAACCCCACTAACACTCACATCCACCTACACACACACACACACACACACACACACACACACACACACAGGCAGTTCATCCTAACCCATTCACACCCACCCATACCCACACAAACACAAGCACGCACACAGCCCACACCAGCAAGCACCATCATCACCATCCTTCTCGTCCCCA
The DNA here is from genome assembly GCF_035594125.1 of Scylla paramamosain. Classification (NCBI taxonomy): domain Eukaryota; kingdom Metazoa; phylum Arthropoda; class Malacostraca; order Decapoda; family Portunidae; genus Scylla; species Scylla paramamosain. The sequence goes on from NC_087172.1 coordinate 17,760,174, forward strand.
GCGGAGGAAACGCCTCTTGTTTCGTCACACAAAGAAAGTTTTGTGCACGAAGCTTCTTGACTCTTGAATACTCAGTTACTTAGCAGCCTTCCTCTTCCTCTTCCTCTCCCACCTTCCTCTTTCTCTCCCACTCTCCCTCCCTCTCCCACACCTCTCCCTCCCTTTCTCCCTCCTCTCATTCATCTTCCAGGCTGGTGTTTCTGAATGACGGGGAGTTTAAGGAGGAACATTAGCATCAGCAGCTGGTCGACTCGCTCCGTCAGCAGCAGCAGGAGGAGAAGGAGGAGGAGGAGGAGGAGGAGGAGGAGGAGGAGGAGGAGGAGGAGGAGACGCATTGAGAAGGACGGAAGCTTTTTTCACGGGAGCAGAAATGTAAGTCCGTTGAAAATGTGACTACGTTTCTAATTATCCTCGTCGTTATCATTACTATCATCACTATTATTACTATTATCATTTTGCTCGTTGCGTTTCCGTGCTATGATAAATAAACTTCAATAGGAGGCGAAAAGAAGTTAGATGATCGTGACCATGAACTTAAACCAAACAAGGAACTTTTGAACCTAATAGAAAACCTGTGTACATTACAATATGAGAACCTTGACGCAAAAAAAGAAAAAAAGGAAAGGGAAGAAAAGGAAAGAAAAAAAGATGTAGAAGATGGGAGGACCCGGCACAAAGGGAGAGGTGAGAAAATGTAGGTGATTAAGAGAAGTGGGGAAGGGAAAGTAGGGAACGTAAAGAAGGAATGAGGAAGACTGGAAAGAAGAGACAATGAAAGGCTGGTGAGAAAGGAAAGATGGAAAGTGAGGAAGGGAAAGCAGGGAAGGGAAAGGTGGGAAGTGGTGAAGGGAAACTGGGAACGTAAAGTAGGAACAGAAAGACTAGAAAGGATATGGAGAAAACTAGTGAGAGAAAAAAAAAATGGAAGGTAGGTAAAGGAGAAATGGAGAAAGGGAAATATGGAAGCAAAAAATTAGAAATGAGATGAGAAAATATGAACGCGGAATAGGAAAAAGGAAAGGTGTGAAAATATTGTTAAGTGAGAGAAAAATAAGAAAAGGTGTGAAAAAATGGAAAAGGGAGGAAAGGTAGGAAAAGTGGGTAAGAGCAAATAGAGGAGGACAGGTTGAAAAGGGCACGTGGGAAGGGCCAGGTGTGTAGGGCAGGTGGACTGACAGGTAGCGGGGATTCCTTCTCCCTCTAGTGGAAATATTGAAAAGAAAAACACGACCGATGGAAAAACAAGCCAGGTATTGATATTTTGTACTCCACCTGAGCCTCTCTACCTCGATATTAATTAAAAGTATCTTCATGTTAATTAAATGTACTGAGTGTTGCAGGTAAGAGATGAATTAATTAACACAGATATGAAAGTAAGTTGTAAGAAGAGTGAAGGATTCGTGTATCTCTCTCTCTCTCTCTCTCTCTCTCTCTCTCTCTCTCTCTCTCTCTCTCTCTCTCTACGATCCACAGTGTAATTAGCAGAGTCAGAAATTTGCTCCTCACTGTCCCTGTTTCAACCACATCGTGTTAATTAACGTGTAGAAAGTTATTATCGTCGCCACCATTACTAAACACACACACACACACACACACACACACACACACACACACACACACACACACACACACACACACGCTTTCATTCCTTTCCTTTCTTACATCATAATTCATACTGCGCAGTTCCCCCCTCCCCTTTCTCTCTCTCTCTCTCTCTCTCTCTCTCTCTCTCTCTCTCTCTCTCTCTCTCTCTCTCTCTCTCTCTCTCTCTCTCTCTCTCTCTCTCTCTCTCCCTCTCCCTCCCTCTCTCTCTCTCTCTCTCTCTCTCTCTCTCTCTCTCTCTCTCTCTCTCTCTCTCTCTCTCTCTCTCTCTCTCTCTCTCTCTCTCTCTCTCTCTCTGTCTCCACACTCACACACACACACACACACACACACACACACACACACACACACACACACACACACACACACACACACAGTCATTCGTCTAATTGAATTCTTCCTCAGCCAACCCCGCGGGACGGACAGACAGACGCACAAGGCCACGGGCGTCCCTCAGTCCCTCCCAGCATCTCCAGGCCTGAGTGTTTACGTTCGTCATTCTTCTCGGCAGCGTCAGGCCAGTATTCAGAAACGCTTTGCTCTCTCACCACGGCCATTTTCAAAGGCCACAAAGATAGTTAGGTGGGTTCTCAAGTATGTTTCTCAGGTTGATCATGTAGAAAAGTTGTTAATCTGTCGCTAGAACCATAAAAAAATAAATAAATAAATAGAAATAAAAAACCTGTGTCACTTCAACTAAAGCTTTTGAATGGAATCACGAGGAGCGACGAATAAGTGCTTCAGAATACGGTCATTATTAGTCTTACGATCGAGAACCATTCCAGTTAGGTTGGTCTAAGTTAGGTTAGGTTATGTTAGGTTAGATTAGGTAAGGGAAGGTTTGGTTAACTTACGCTAGTTAGTTAGGTTAGGTTAAGTTAGGATAGGTTAGGTTCAGTTAAGTTAGGTTAGGTTAGGTTAGGTTAAGTTAAGTTAGGTTAGGTTAGGTTAAGTTAGGTTAGATTAAGTTAAGTTAGTTTGCATTACATTACGTTTAAACACCCCTCTACTGCTGCACCGGACATTAGACACTAACGCAGCACTTCAGAACGTCTATTCGCTCAGCTTACAAGAGGACAAGTTACGTTATATGGTATGTGAGAGAAGGGAAATAAAGGAAACCCATATTTTGAGTTTAGGACTGGTGGTGTTGTTGTTGTTGTTGTTGGTGGTGGTGGTGGTGTTGGCGGCGGCGGCAAAAGAAACACACCCACGCATACCACAAGGGCGCCAAGGGAGGATGTGTGTAGGAAGGACTAGGGAGAAGGAAGGAAGATGAAGGAGAAGGAAGAAGGAGTGAGGAAGGGTCAATTTAGTTATAAAAATATTGACGCCAAAAGAAGGAGGATGAAAAGAATGAAGGAGAAAAGGTTGAAAGGAAGAGAATAAAAAGAGAGAAGAATGGATGCAGTGTTGTGAAGTAAGGATGGAAGGAAGACGAGAAAGACGATGGATAATGGAGGAAGAAGGAAAGAAAGGAGACAAGACCGGAGAGAAGGGAAGATGGAGAGAAAGGAAGAAGTTGATAGGTTGGAGAGGAAACTGGAGCAAGGGGGGGAAGAAGGAGTAGGAGGGAAGAAAAGGAGGAAGGAAGGAAAGGAAAGAAAACACGAATGGAGAGAAGGACACATGGAAAGAAGGGAAGAAGTTGATAGGTTATAGAGGAAACTGGAGCAAGGAGGGAAGGAAGGAATAAGAAAGAAATGGAGGAAGGAAGGAAAGGAAAGAAGAAAAGAATGGAGAGAAGGAAAGATGGAGCAAAATGAAGAAGTTGAAGAGGAAACTGGAGCAAGGAGGGAAGGAGGGAAGGACGGAGTAGGAGGGAAGGAAAGGAGGGAAGGGAAGGAAGAGGAAGGATACTAAAAAATGGAGTTCCAGGGCGCCATCTTCCTCACTCCGGATCTGGTAACGTCATCACGCCGCGGGGACATCCATTCCTTTCATAGATATATTTTTTGTCCACTCCACAACCAAAATAAAATACATTAACGTCACAGCATCGAAGGAAGAGGAAAAAGAGGAAGGGAAAGAGGAGGCGATAAAAATGTGTGTGTTGATAGATTGTGTCACTTTTGTTCTTCTTTCCTTGTTTTTCACTGTTGTTGTTGTTGCTGTCGTTGTTGTTGTTGTGAAATTTAAGAGGAATATAATAAATGTTGTTTGTAATTTTGCCTCAGTTTTGTTTTCTTCTTGCCCTCTTGAAAATTTAAGAGGAAAAGTGATAATTTCCTTTAGGGTTATTTTTCTCTTACTGTCCACTATGAAATTTGTGGGGAAAATAACAAATACCTGAGCATCACTAAGTTAAGTTTATCTTTGAATCTCTGAGGGAGAGAAAGAGTAATTTCAGGCAACATAATGGCTTCCTGTCCTCTTTGAAACGTGCTTAGGAAATGTTATAAACCACTTCACTTTGTTTTTTTCTCCTATAGAAGAAAATAAGACGAAAAAAAAAAAAAAAAGAGTGGCGTAAGACGAATAGTTGTTACTCCAGTTTAGTCTCTCCTCGTCAGCCATCAAATAAAGAAAACGAGGCTGGGTGCAATGTGGGTCGTCTTGGGGGGAAGTTGCTGGCTGGAGGCAAAATGGAGGAGGGAGTGCCGTGTGAAAGGTAGGGGCACCGGACTGTTAAATTACATAAAATAAATGCACGCCTTTTCCTCCTTCCTCCTTCATCTCCTCCTCCTCCTCCTCCTCCTCCTCCTTCTCCTCCTCTTTCTTTTCCCTCATCTCCTCCCTCACAACCCCCTCCTTCCTCATCTTCTTCTTCTCCTCTCTCCCTCATCTTTAACTCATCAGCAATAATTTTCCTCGGCCTCCTTTTCCTCCTCTTCCTTTTCCTCATCCTCAGTGTTAATTTTCTGTCCATTGTTCTCTCCAACTTTCTTGCTTTCTTTCACTTCAAACTACTATGTTTTCCAATTCCTACTTTTCCTTCTGCTGTTTAGTTTTAGTTTCCTTTCCTGCCTCTCTCTATTACCTTGTTTCATATTTTTCCCTAATAAGTTTCATTCATCTTCCTACACCTTCCTCTTTCTCCTCCTGTCCCTAACTGCAAACTCCTTAAATTAGAATAAAACTGGTATTTTTGCCGTTTTCCTACACACAGAACCCCTTAGCTCTTCTACCCCTTAATTCCAGGCATCTCCCATCAACATTCCCTTATCCTCCTACTAGTTCCACCATATACCCCCATTAAATACCCCCTTTAACTACCCTATACCCTATCAGTTCCCTATACCTTTCCTGAACTCCTTGTCTCCACATTCCTTGCACCTTAGACACTCCCTGTTATCTTCTGCCGTAACCACAGTGACCCACGGAACTCAATAGGTACGACTAGCATGCCTTACTGTAACTCTGCCAAATGGGGAACCAGCCTCCCTTTGTCCCCACACTGCCTACAGGAAACTACCAAGACCGCCCCTCGTGCCCTTAAGGAATGAAAAAGCAGTCGCTGGAAAATTTCAGAATTACACTTGTCTACTGTGACTTCCTCGCTTCCTTCCTTTATATTTCCTTCCTTCCTCCCATCTTTCCTATCGTGTCCGGTGCTCTTTCAGGGGGATCTAATACACTTTTGCTGCCTTGTATCTTTCTTCCTTCCTTCTATATTCATTATTCATCTTCGTTTTCCTCCTCCTCCTCCTCCTCCTCCTCCTCCTGAGAACGATCGCTCCTTTACTTTTTTCCCTCGATTAACCTTCCTCCTTCTCCTCCTTCCTTCTTCTTCTTCTTCTTCTTCTTCTTCTTCTTCTTCTTCTTCTTCTTCTTCTTCTTCTTCTTCTTCTTCTTCTTCTTCTTCTTCTTCTTCTTCTTCTTCTTCTTCTTCTTCTTCTTCCTCCTCCTCCTCTCTTTTTCTTCTTACTTCTTCCTCGTATTCCTCCTCCTCCTCCTCTCCTCCAGCTTAGCCAAACCAAGTCAGACCTTCCGAGAAAAAAGTCATCAAATGGTCCGTGTAAATTATTGCTCTTCCATGGCATCGGAAATCCTCCTCCTGCTCTTCCTTTTCCAGCAGACCTCCTCCACCTCCTCCTCCTCCTTCCAGCTTCCCTTCTTCCTCGCCGTGTACAGGACGACCCGGCAAGTCCCCAGAAAATCTTTTACTTTTCCTGCTTCTTTTTCCTGACTTTTTTTTTTTCCTAACCTTCAACTTTATCTATATGTAAGTCCTCCTCTTACTTCTCTCTCTCTCTCTCTCTCTCTCTCTCTCTCTCTCTCTCTCTCTCTCTCTCTCTCTCTCTCTCTCTCTCTCTCTCTCTCTCTCTCTCTCTCTCTCTCTCTCTCTCACCTGCATGACAATCAAAAGTCTCTGCTATGTGTGTGTGTGTGTGTGTGTGTGTGTGTGTGTGTGTGTGTGTGTGTGTTCTATTTCTGTCCTTTCTATTTGCATTTATTCATGTATCTACCTGTTCTAGTTACCTATTTATCTGTGTACGTGTGTGTGTGTGTGTGTGTGTGTGTGTGTGTGTGTGTGTGTGTGTGTGTGTGTGTGTGTGTGTGTGTGTGTGTGTGTGTGTGTGTGTGTGTGTGTGTGTGTGTGTCCTCAAGTGTGAAGATAAAAAAAAAAAAAAAAAAGGAAAAAAGGAGAGAAATTTCCCCCTCAACAAAGTGAATGTGAAGGGAAACAAAAGTACAAGAGTAAGAACAACGCAGGAAGAACGAGGAAAATTGAGAGGAACGAGCGAGAAACAAAACAAAGAATGAGTATAAGGAAACACCCAGCCATTTTTTTCACATTTAAAACCCTAAAAGAAAATGGTGTTGTTCTTCTTGTTTTCGCCTCCTTCCTTCCTTCCCTTCCCAGACATGGTGCGCATGGGTTACCAGGAAGAACAATAGTGGTGGTGGTGGTGGTGGTGGTAGGTCTTATTTGGTATACTTACTTAAAAGATCATTTCATGTCATTTTTTTTAAACCACACGTCTAATCATGGTGTCAAAGATGGGAGTGGAAAGGAAGTCAGGAGAGAAAAAAATGCAAGAAATAACTTAATGGTTGTCATAAACTACTGTCATTATCACCATTATAACTGTATTGCTATCATTATTGCTACTGATAATACTGTCATTATCATCATTGCATCTCACTAACTTCTATCAATGCTAGTTACATGTATTTTCTTTCCTATCTTCAAAATTATGTCGAATTCTGATACATTAATTCCTCGACTGAGACTCTACGAACGTATATTGCTCTCTCTCTCTCTCTCTCTCTCTCTCTCTCTCTCTCTCTCTCTCTCTCTCTCTCTCTCTCTCTCTCTCTCTCTCTCTCTCTCTCTCACTCATACACCCCCCGCTTACCGTAATCACAGACCCTCGCTTCCTTCCCTCTACCTGTCTATTTGTCACCCATTACCACCCTCTCCTCACAGTCACTATTTACACACGCCTTCCCTCCTGCCAGCCGGCGACCCGACACAGCCTCCGCCTCCTTACCGCGACGATTACCATATCAAAGACCGCAGCGAGGCAACGGCGATATTTATGACGGAAGGAGGAGGAGGAGGAGGAAGGAATGGAATAAAAGTGGTGACGATGTGATATTAGAATTGTGTAGGAATGTGGTGATGGTGGTGAAAGAGATAAGATGAAGATAATGGAGAGAGTAAGAGTAAGACACTGCGGTGATGACAGTGGACAGGGTATTCAAATAACACTTGTTTGGTACATGACCCTCGTATTGTAACTGTATCGTTGCCTTCCTTGTACTATCAGTGTATTTATTGAGATGGGAATTGCTATGGCCAAAATAACGTAGATTTTTACTTACAAGAGACCGAGAAAAAAAAAATGAAGATCTAAAACGTTTTGCTCTTTACAGTATCTCAGTACTCAATCCTCTTCCAGTATTCTAAAATTACTTACACACACACAACCATAAGGAAACAAACATGCTTTACTTTCCCGACACGTCGCATCACACCCAACAAGGCGCTGTGACGATTATATCAACTCACAAACCCCTTTAGTAGTACTCAATCCTCTTCCAGTATGCTAGAATAACTTACATTCATAAGGAAGCTGGAAGCCAACACACTCCACTTTCCCAACATGTCGAATCACACACAACAAAACGCTATGGCCATTATATCAACTCAGAACCCTCTTTAGTAGTATTCGATCCTCTTCCACTGCACTAGAATAGCTTACACATATACCCAGAAGGCAACCAACACACCTCACTTTTCCAATATGTCGAATCATACCCAACAAAACGCTGAGACTATTACATAAACTCACAAACCCATTCAGTAATACTCGATCCCCTTTGAGTCCCGTTCCTATAAATAACACACTGCCACTGTACCTTACACATACACCCATCAGGGAAACCAAGAAGCAAACCCAAGAAAACAGCCTGCCCATAACATAAAACTCACAAACTCCCCCTTTAGTAGTAGTACTCGATCCCCTTTGAGTCGTGGGCCTAAAAATAACATACACCAACTCAAAAGAAAACCAATACACTCCTCTCGTTTCTGAACATCTCGTAGACCCAAATCCTACAAAACGTTACTAGCCATTACATTAACAAAGTACAAGATCCTCTTTTACCCGGGCTCGTAAAGGCTCGACTCTGTACCCCGAGGCCTCCGACAACCTTCCTGGAAGCCTTTTTGTTTTGTTTCCGACAACAGAGCATCCTTTTGAGGGCTATTGAGCGTGCTGGGGAGCGAGGGAGGGGCGGCAAGAGGGTGGAGAATGATGTGGTAGGTAGGTAGGAAGGGAGGTGGGTGAGGAAGGTAGGTAGGCAGGTAAGGAGGGAGGGAAGGAGGGAGGAAGGGAGTAGAGGAACCAGGAAGAGGGATAAGTGTGTATTTTTTAATGCATCTTGCCTCTCTCTCTCTCTCTCTCTCTCTCTCTCTCTCTCTCTCTCTCTCTCTCTCTCTCTCCGCCTCGCAGTTTCCTATGAAGCTTTTGTAAATAGTTTTTCTCTTCGGACCCGCTGTACATTATTATGATTAGTACGATGTGTGTGTGTGTGTGTGTGTGTGTGTGTGTGTGTGTGTGTGTGTGTGTGTGTGTGTGTGTGTGTGTGTGTGTGTGTGTGTGTGTGTGTGTGTGTGTGTGTGTGTGTGTGTGTGTGTGTGTGTGTGTGTGTGTGTATGTCAGTCAATATATATGTAACTAATGCACAAAAAAAAAAAAGCAATCTACTCCACTTGATGATAACATATACGTAATTAGCATTCAGAACCTTCAAGCAGACAAAAAATCCATCCATCTCTCTCTCTCTCTCTCTCTCTCTCTCTCTCTCTCTCTCTCTCTCTCTCTCTCTCTCTCTCTCTCTCTCTCTCTCTCTCTCTCTCTCTCTCTTCCACATTACCTGTTTAAACCCTCGGTACATGAGCCGGATTTCCTGTCGTGTGAACTTGGTCTGCTTGCAAAGTTCCTCGAGTTTCACTGGTTTGTGCTTCACTGGCCGCACCGTCTCTGTGGGGAAGAAGAAAGGTGGGATTAGCGGAGGAGTGACTGCGAGGGTTGGCCAGGAACAGCACAGACGCAAAGGAAGGCAAAGAGTTAACAGAGGAAGAGCCGGAAAGAGTTATGAATTGATGACAACAAAAAAAAAATGTTAAGAAAGAAATGAAATAAAGGATAATGCTCGAGAGAGAGAGAGAGAGAGAGAGAGAGAGAGAGAGAGAGAGAGAGAGAGAGAGAGAGAGAGAGAGAGAGAGAGAGAGAGAGAGAGAGAGAGAGAGAGAGAGAGAGAGAGAGAGAGAGAGAGTCACAAGAGGCTGAAAAGGAAAGAATCAAGGGGAAGGAAGTGAGAGTGAGAGGGGGCATTAGGCAAGCGTAGGAAAGAAAGAAGCATGAGGGAGATGGAGGGGAGGGAGAGAGGTAGAGGAAGAGAAAGGGGAGAGAACAGCATCATAAGAGGAAGAAAAGGAAGGAAAGGAGGAGGAAATGAACAACAACCTGCCCCCAGCTTGGCTTCCGGGAGAGAGAGAGAGAGAGAGAGAGAGAGAGAGAGAGAGAGAGAGAGAGAGAGAGAGAGAGAGAGAGAGAGAGAGAGAGAGAGAGAGAGAGAGAGAGAGAGAGAGAGAGAGAGAGATTCCATAATACAGATACCTAAACGAAGGCAGAATAAACGCGAAACAATAATCATGGTGAAGAATATTGAAGTGTTTTGGTAACGTTCATTTGTTTCCCTTACACCTTCACAAAAGCACGTCCACCCAACCTAACCTTTAAAATGGGACGTTATTCACCACTGCTTTCGTTTAAGAAGAGATATCAGTAAACATTATTAAAATATTTCGCCACTTTGGAATCTACAGTAGAATTATGTTAAAAAAAAAGTAAAGAAATGCATCAAAGAGAAAATTAAGAGTGTTTTCCCCATGCTCTGTTTTTCCTTTCCATTTTTCCATATTTTTTTTTTATGGAATTATTCGTGTTGCTGCATAGATACTGCTCTCTAAATAAATAGAAATGAAGTAAAAATATCAGTAAACAGAAGTAAATAAGGGAACATCAAAGTCTCCGTACGGCAAATTGTTTGGAAGAGCAACATGCGTGCCCGTATTTTGATCAATCTCTTACGTTTCCGACTTGTTCACGTTTACTAGCAAATAATCTAACCTTTACTGATCACACTCGGCTTCTTTTAATGCATGTCACACGAAAAGTAGGAATGGATGTTGTAGTCGTTCAGAGAAACAGCGAAAGAAAACGGAGGATGATCAACTCAGTGAAGCTCTACGGGAAAAAGATATCCATATTTTACTAACTCAACTTTTTTTTTCTTTCCTTATAATTTTTGTTATTTTCTTTACATTTTACAGACTTACGTTTATTTATGTATACCCTTGTGTGTGAAAATTTTTTTTGTTACCTCAGTGTTCTTTCTTCCTGTCTTATCATTAGCAAATCACGAGAAGAAAATGTAGGTAGGTTAGTCGTCCCCTCTCTCTCTCTCTCTCTCTCTCTGGGCACCCACTACACTGCACTGCTCCGTCGTGTCCTTCTCCTCGCCTTCCCTCTAGAGACTCACCCAAAGCCACATCCACCGCGCCTGCTCCACCTTAATGTCGCTTCTCATTGCCTACTATAAAACCAAAACAAACTTAACTTAACCTAAGCTAACCAACTCTAACCTAACATAACATAACTTAACCTAATCTAACTTAACCTAATCCATTATAAAATCTCTGTATTTTTCTGCACCTCACTGATATCCTGTTTAATAAGAACCTATTCATGTTATAAGCGTTACTTGTTTCATTATATATTCAGGATAATCACATAATTCTGAAGCTCGTTTTGTTCGTCTAAATTTCTTGTTAAAAAAATCCTTTAAATAGCATCCAAGAACAAGATTAAAATAAAAACCAATTAACCTGAAAATGAGTATAGTAGAAGCCAGAGCGTGAACGGCAATCTTCACTAGGGAATATGAAAAAAAAAAAAGATTTCAAGATGCACTTTATATACCAAGCAAATGTGTGGGCGTGTTTGAGAGCATGAGTGTTTGAGTGCGTGGACGTGTGCGTGTGTTTGCGTGAGGAATTTCCCGCAGTGTGCATCCCTAAATTAAGCAAATGTAATGTGTTCATGTGCGTGTGTGTATGTACTTTACCTGTGTGCGTGAGGGTTGCGAGTCTGTCAGCGTGTGCATGGAGTGTTGGTGAGCGAGGCAGAGCAAGGAGTGGTGGTGAGCAAGGCAGAGCAAGAAGTGGTGGTGGCTAGTGGGTGGTGATGAGAGAGACGAATGATGCGTCGGGTCACTTTATGGTTGTGGCAAGAAGGGAGACGGAAGATGGATAGATAAATGAGGAAGGGGAAACAGGAAGAAGGTGAAGTGATGGATGGAAGGCTGCGCGGAGGAAGGAACGAGAGGAAAAGCAAGAGGTGAGGATGATGCTGACGAAGAGGAAGAAGACAGAAGACGAAAGTGAGAAGAGGGGAAAGAATGGAGAATGAAGAGTATGATGGCAACGAAGAGACAAAGGGTGAGGAGGATGGACATGAAAAATATGGAGATAGGCGTAACATTTAGCAATATTTTATCATTCATCTTCGTCATCCTATGAAATAATAAATTTATTCGTTGGTATAAATACTTAGAGACAATTACAACCTATTTTTTAACGCACACGTCCCATCACGATGTCAAAGATATGAGTAAACGAAACAATTAAGGTAAAAAATTAAGTAGAAGTAAAAAAAAAAAAAAAACGTCAGGTAAAAAAGTAACTATGAAACAAAACATCAAACAAATTATGCAAAGCAAAACACTTGAAAAAAACATTTAGTATATGCTAATTAAGTTTAGGTAAATTAAAAGTGTATAGAAAGCAGGTAGCAAAAAAAAAGAAAAATAGATGTTACACAAGAGGACGAGAAAGAGGCTAAATGAGAAGCTCTGGGGAGTGAATCAAGAGTTGGGACGCGACCACACAACTTCCTGGAAAAAGAGTAAAAGAAACTGACGAAGGGAAACACAGTGGGAGGGAGAGGGAAACTTAGGAAAATGAGTCTTAAAGAGGGAAGACTGCAGGACCTCAAGTGCGTTTAACTCGAGAAAATATATCTATATATCCACTGAGTGTTCGTTGATATTAAAATTTTAAAGTAATAAATTCACTTAGGAAAAGAAAAGGTACAAATGAATGGGAAAATACGTAAGAGGTAGCATAGATTAAATTCACGAGGGAAAAGAGTGCAGGTAAATGGGAAAAATAAGTAAGACGTAGAGGAAATTATGTAGAGAAAAAAATGCATAAATAAAATAATAAATATCAGCTACAATACTTTAAATATTAAATAGCAAAAAAAAAAAAATAAATAAATAAACACCTATTTTCTAAACACCATCACAAACACCACACCTCAACTCAAAAACCAAACTTCAACAAGCAAGACAACACTCCCATAAACGAACAAAAAAACACAGCAAAACGAGGCATTTAGGCAATGGTAAGAGAGAGGCGTGACGGAGAGAATGGTACGCGAGAGGAGGGCGGAGGAGAGAGCAGAGCGAGGCTGGATGGCAGGAGTTATGTGCCCAGGGGGAGGAGATTAAGCACCTGCGCGCCGTAATGCAGGTGAGTGACGGAACGAATGTAAAAGTGGCTGAGAAGGTAATGTAAGGTGGCGGGAGGGAGGCGAGGGAGGGAGGCGAGAGTGCTGGGGTGAATAGCGAATGAGAGAGAGAGAGAGAGAGAGAGAGAGAGAGAGAGAGAGAGAGAGAGAGAGAGAGAGAGAGAGAGAGAGAGAGAGAGAGAGAGAGAGAGAGAGAGAGAGAGAGAGAGAGAGAGAGAGAGAGAGAGAGAGAGAGAGAGAGAGAGAGAGAGAGAGAGAGAGAGAGAGAGACAGACATAGACAGACAAACAGACAGACCGACAGACACACAGACAGACACACAGACAGACAGAAACAAAGTAAGAGACAGAAAACCAGCCTTCAAATTCAGGTGAGACAGTTTTATAGCGAGATATGAAAATAAAACGAGGGAGGGAAAATTGAATGCAAGCCTGTGGAAGCCAGAGGAGGCTGAAAAATGCATGTGCAGTACCTGAGCGAGGGAAGCGAGGACGTGACGGGACTCTGGGGGCGTGTGGGTAACCGTGGGGATGTAGAGTAACGCTTTGTTCCCTCACCACGACTACTTTCAAAGGCCACAGAGATGATTAGCCAGGTTCTCAAGGCTCTTTCTTCTGTTAATAATATATAAACCCTGCTAATTTGTCACCAGAACCGTAAAAAAACACCGTTAAAAACTCGTGTCACTTCAACTAGAGCTTTTTGTAAGTCGTGAAGTTGTGGCGCAGATGTTTTAGAATATGATCGTAAGTTGGGGAAGCAGGGGGGAATGTTGGCGATGTTAGACTCACAGTGCGTTAAGTGGAATGAGGTGATGAGAGAGAGAGAGAGAGAGACAGAGAGAGAGAGAGACAGAGAGAGAGAGAGAGAGAGAGAGAGAGAGAGAGAGAGAGAGAGAGAGAGAGAGAGAGAGAGAGAGAGAGAGAGAGAGAGAGAGAGAGAGAGAGAGAGAGAGAGAGAGAGAGAGAGAGAGAGAGAGAGAGAGAGCATTACAAAGTCACTGGTATTTTTCATCTCCAAAACATCTCGGGTAACATTTAATCTCTCTCTCTCTCTCTCTCTCTCTCTCTCTCTCTCTCTCTCTCTCTCTCTCTCTCTCTCTCTCTCTCTCTCTCTCTCTCTCTCTCTCTCTCTCTCTCTCTCTGACACTTTAACGAGCGTGTCTTCTCCTGGATACAATAAAAAAAATAAGACACTCAAAATAACTTAAAATTGGCCGAAATTAAATAGCCCTCCAGTCTCGTCTTTCTGAGTCCCTTCATGTAGCGCGAAGTATAACGTGTCTCGACCGCAGGAAGAGGAGGAGGAATACAAAGGAATACAAAGGAAAGAACAGACAGCAACAGCCCTACTGGGCCTAACGAGGCTGTCTGTGTGTCTATTCTACCACTACCACTACAGATTCTAAGAGTTAGAGGATGGAGGACACTAGAGATCAAGGAAGGAAAAACAGGAGAGTATAGGGAGGAGGAAAGGCTAAGATGTGATAGGAAAGGATGAAAGAGAAATTATACTATTCACTACACTAACTAACTAAAAAAAAAAAAAAAAAAAAAAAAAAAAAAAAAAAAAAAAAAAAAACATTTTATGTAGGCGCAAAGTACGTTATATGAGGGGTTGCTGCGAGGTGATTGTCCAACCTTTGTTTAAAAGTTTCTATTGTGTTACTATCGACAATATGTGCTGGGAGAGAGTTCCAGACATTTACAATTCTATTAAAGAAATAATACTTAGCCTCGTCTGATCTGAAACGCTTACCTATAATCTTGTAGCCATTATTTCGAGTGGTGTTGGAACTGTCAATGATGAGATAGTTGTTTACATTTACGTTATCAAAGCCCCGACACATCTTAAACAATTCAATTAAGTCACCTCGCATTCGCCGTTTCTCTAAACTGAACAAGTTGAGTTCCCTCAAGCGCTCCTCATAAGGCTTGTTCCGCAGTCGTGGGATCAACTTGGTAACTCTTCTTTGGACTCTCTCCAGCTTGTCTATATCTTTCCTGTAATGGGGTGACCAGAACTGGACGCAATACTCAAGTAGAGGTCGGACAAGTGTATTAAACAATGTGAGAATTACCCCTTCTGATTTGAATTCGAAAGTCCTACCAATAAACCCAACCAATTTATTTGCTGTTTTAACTACTTCCGAGCAGTGTTTACTTGACTTGAGGTCTGAGGTAATTATAACACCCAAGTCCTTTTCCTCCTTAACCTTAAGAAGCTCGGTACCGTTCATTAAGTAATCAGTGTGATCATTGTTATTACCAATGTGCAACACTTTACATTTATTTACATTGAAGCTCATCTGCCACTTGTCTGACCAAGTGGCTAAGTGGTCAAGATCAGATTGTAATTTTCTTTTATCCTCAGACGTGACTACTTTATTCATTATTTTTGTATCATCAGCGAACTTAGATACTTTGCAGGTGAGGCCCTCATCGATATCATTAACGTAAATAAGGAAAAGAACAGGGCCGAGCACTGATCCCTGTGGTACACCACTTAGAACTTCTCGCCAGTTTGAAAATTTACCATTTAAAACAACGCGCTGTTTTCTCTCAGACAGCCAGTCTTCAAGCCAATTGAGAAGTTTTCCATTTATACCATGTGACTTCAATTTAGCTAGGAGGAGGAGGAGGAGGAGGAGGAGGAGGAGGAGGAGGAGGAGGAGAACCAACCCAATATTGCCGTGCGTGGAATGTTTACTTTACGAAGCGCAGGAGGAGACGTGGCGGTAGTGGATGTAGGAGCGAGAGTGGAAGAGTGGAGAGAGAGTGGGAGAGTGGGTGAGTGGCAAGGGAGGACGGGGTGGGTGTGGAAGCGATATATATATAAGGGTAGGAAAAGAGATGTGAGGTGCTGTGTATGGGAGGACTGGGTACGCTAGGAAGAGATGTGTATGGGTGATAAGTTTAGGACGAAGGGAAGGGACAGCTTGGACATTCATACTACGTTATTGGGACATTGGATACAGTGCCAAGAAGGGGACGGGGAACACTATATCTGGGAGTGGATTTAGGAATATAATGTTGGATATACGTTTGGATTCTATAAGGGAACAGGGAATGCCATAACTGGGGCAGGATTTTGGAGTATAAGACTGGATACAGGTTTGGATTCTACACGCAAACAGGGATTTAGGAATATTAAGTCTTGTATAATATAAACACTGAATATAAAAGGAAATAGCTCTCTCTCTCTCTCTCTCTCTCTCTCTCTCTCTCTCTCTCTCTCTCTCTCTCTCTGGTAAATAAAACAATCTGAACCTTAAAAAAACAAATTACTTCAACTTTATATCACGTTTTCTCAGCCTTCCACTCAAGTTTACGTAACACCACAGACTATATAGAATTACCGGGAAACAGGATATTGTGTTTATATCGCTAAATATAGGATGGGAAGATATAGGAAGCTGAAAGTGATAGAGACCCGAGAGGGGGACATGGTACAATAAAGGTGAACAAATAGCGGGAAACTTACTCACCCTAATGTGACTGTTTCCAATGCACTTACTTCGCTATGGAATTTGAGGTGAGAGACGTGGGGTAATTAAGACGAAAGAAAATATACTGACATGGAGCTCTGGTGGATAGGGGAAACTTGACACGGGATTGAAGGTACTACGAGGAACAAAAAATGGGAATGAAATAGTCAAAATAACAGTGGAATGGTATAAGATAATGGTGGAATGGTACGAGATCAGGGTAAAATGGTGTAAAATAAGAGTTCAGTGGTGTTAGATAAGGTAGAAACGGTATTAAATAAAGGTGAAATGGTAAAAGGAAGATTGACATGATACAAAATAAAGATTAAATAGTATAAAAGTATAGAACAAGGGTGAAATTATGTCAAATAAGTACAAATGCTAAAAAAAAATAAAAATAAAAATAAGAACGAAATACTATAAAATAAGGACGAAATTGCATTAAACAAGAATGAACGAGTATAACATGAAAATAGAATAACACATAATAAGGATGAATAGTATAAATAAGATAAAAAATGCATAAAATCAGAGCAAAATGGTACAAAATAAGGATAAAATTAAACAAAACAAAGATGAAACAGCATAAAGTAACAAGAAAATGGCATACAACAAATAAATAACCAAAATACCTTTAATGTCAAAATAATGAAGGCCTAGAGGAGGATGAAATTACGAATAGCAACAGGAGAGATATGAGAGGCTGGACATGGGAAGAAGAGGAACACGAAGATACAGACAAAGAAACTGAGGGTAAAAGAGAAAAATCAGGTGAAATACTAAGTTTTAAGAGAAGAAAGGGAATGAAATGAGTGACAAATGGGTGACTGGATATGGGAAGAACAGGAACTAGAGGAACAAGAGGACACAGACAAAGAAACTAAGGTTAAAACTGGTAAACGGGCGAAATATTAAGGATTAAAAGGCCAAAAGGAAGAAATGGGTAAAAAATAGATGACTGGATATGGGAAGAAGAGGGAGATAAGGACACAGACGAAGCAACTAAGGATAAAGGAGGGAAATGGGGTGAAATACAAGGGTTAAGAGACCAAGGGGGTGGAATGGGTTTAAGCTGGGAAGGGTCCAAGAGAGCAATAGTTATTCCGGGACAAATTCCTCAACGCTGATTGGGTGATGGAATGTGATGAATAATTTAGGCGACCATTAAGAGACACGGCAGCCAAATCCCCTTGTTACTTTGAGGGGGGGAGGAGGGAAGGATGAGGAGGAGGAGGAGGAGGAAGGGAGAGAGTGATTGAAGGGAGTAAAGGAGGAATGAAAGGGAAGAGATGTATGGTAGGTGGCAGAAACAGAGGGCGAGAGAGGAGGAAGGAAGAATAGGAGAGGGGAAGGGAAGGAAGGAAGAAGGAGGGAAGGAGGATGAGAGAGGCAGAGTAGTGGAAGGGAGTGGAGGGAACGGAAATAAAAGAGGGGAAAGAAAGAATATAGAAATGTGTGGAAGAGAGAGAGAGAGAGAGAGAGAGAGAGAGAGAGAGAGAGAGAGAGAGAGAGAGAGAGAGAGAGAGAGAGAGAGAGAGAGAGAGAAAGAGAGAGATAGTGGAAGGGAGTGGAGGGAGCAGGAGAGGTAGAAATAAAGGAAATATGGTAGGTGGAAGGAAGAAAGGGAGAAAAGGAAAAAGGGAGAAAGGGAAGAAGGAAGAATGGAAAGGGGTAAGGAGAGAAGGAGTGGCGTATTGGTAAAAGGGAGAGTAAGAAGTGGGAGAGAAAAATAAGGCGGAAAGAGGAGAGGGAAAGGAGGAAGAGGAAAGGAGAGAGAGAAATTTGGGAGGGAGAGGGCGAAAGGGTAGAGGAGGAGTAAAAGAAAGGGGAAGAAAGGAGATAAAGAGACAAGGCAGATAACAAGAAAGTAAGGAAACTGAAACAAAAGCGACACGAAGAAAAAAAGGAAAAAAAGAAAGAAAGAGATAACTTAAGAAAACTACAGGAAAGAAAGATAGAAAGAAGAGAGAGAAAAAAAATGTTAGATAAAATGAACGACTAAATGAATGAAGAAAGAAAAACGAAAACAAAAAAAAGGAGAAAGGCAACAAAAAACGCAAAAAAAAGGGAGATAGGGAGTAATGGAGGGAGGCGTGGGAAGGGGAGGTGTGTGGAGCGATAGGAAGGGGAATTAAAGGCAAAAGTCCTGATAAGGGAAGGAAAATGGGGAGAGAAAAAATGACAAGACTAAGGGGAGAGAATAGTGGTGGTGGTGGTGGTGGAGAGAGAGAGGACAGGAGGGGAGAGCTACGGTTTAAGGGAAAAATACCGTGTTATGGGAGGGAGAGCAAGAGATACGGGAGAGGAGGGAAAAATATGGCTGAGGGAGACTAGTGGTGTCGTGAGGGAGGGAGGAAAAATGCGAGATCAGGAACAAAGAATGATTTAGGGAGAAAGGGAGGATGAGGGAGGATGAAAGAGGAGCTGTAAGAAAGTCAGAGAATAAAGATGAGAAGCTAAAAAAAAAAAAGAAATGTAAAGAAATATTTTGAAGGGTAAATATCTGAGGAACAAAAATAATGTAAAGAAGTATTCTGAAATTTAATAGCATGAAATACTAGCAAATAATACTGTCAGTGAATAAAAATGAGAAATAACCACGTAAATAAATATATTGAAGAGCAAATATCATGTCAGAGAATAAAGATGAAAATTAAAAGATGTAAAGAAATATTTTGAGGAATAAATGCCAAATACTAACAAAATAATAATAAATAGGAATAGTTAATGCAGAAGAAAACTAAAAAAAACAAAAAAACAAAGCAATATCCAAACAAACCACAATTCCTGGTGCTGTATATTACAAAACACTCCTTCAGTTCTGGTTAATCCTTTTTGACGTATTCTTTAGCGACTGGCATCTTCAATAGGCCTCTTTTTCTACACTTTTCTAGCCTTTGACAAGTGCCCACTTTACATAAAAAAATTTAATGAAAAAACAGAAGACACTAGAAACCTTAGCATCTCTAACACTTCCAGGGCAAAACACGCCTGAACAAGAGTAAAAAGCACTAAACTCATATTTTTCCTCAACAAAAGAATTAGCGGCGGCAGTCCACACTTTTCTCTTTCCCTTGACGCGTAAACGTGAAATAGGTACTGAGAGCGCAATAAAGCTGCCAAATAAAGGAGGGCAGCTGAGGGACGATTAGAAATACCGCACGTGAAGCAATACAGAGAAAATGAATCCCCATCACCAATTGGAAGGGAAGGAAAAGGTGACCAGGGTGTATGGGTGTCCGTCCCAGCATCACCTTTGGAAACAATATAGAGGAGAAAGAAAATATTAAAAATACTACACGGGGAAGCAATATAGACAAAAGTAATCCCCATCACCACTTAAAGAGAAGGAAAAGTTGACAAGGTGTGCGGGTGTCGTCTTTCGATAGAATATAGAAGAAAAAGAATACAGACAACATATGGTTTGGCAGAGGACACACACCCTCCTTTCTGGAATTCACTAGACACAATCAGCAGGTAAGTCAGCCCACTGCGTACTTTTAGGCAACTTGCAAACCTCACCAGATCTTCTCTTAGTACACAGTAATAAATATGATAAGACTGTATTGGACGAGTCAATAGATTTTTTTAATGTAATGGGTGGCCCAGGACAACAAAAAGGACACAAAAAAAGACCCACTGCATAAAAAGAATGATCTGTACCTCTTTAATAACATGATTTCACAATTAACTTGATAGGAAATCCTTGAGTAACATCTGAAATATAATAAGTATTTTTTTTTTCATGTAAGGGGAATTCTGGCCTAGGGCAATGAAAATCCTATATAAAAAAAAAGTCCACTGTATAATAAAAAACAAATTGTAAGCCTTTGATAACACAGCATTTCATACTTAACAGAAAACCCTCTGTTGACACTTAAAATATCATAATTATTATTATTATTTTTTTTTTTTTTATGTAAGAGGGGGATCTGGTCTAGGACAAGTACATGGCTTTATAAGAAATAGACCCAGCGTAAAGAAAAAAAAAATCTGTAATCCTTTGACATCACATAACACTTCACTCACTGAAAATCCTCTAACAACATATAAAATACAAAGAAATAAAAATAATAAAGACGACAACAACACCAATAACACAAAATTTTACACCAAACTTGATACCAAATCCTCTATTGACATCTAAAGGCAATAACAACAACCAATAACATCCACAACAATAACAACATCGACCACCACCACCACCACCACCACCAGGAGTCGAGAAGGCAGGGAAGAGGAGGATCGAGTCTTGCTAATCTTGAAACTAATGTGAAAACCCAACCAGCCTGACGCCGCTTCCTTCCTTCCTTCCCCCCATTCACCCTTACGTGGCCCACCGATTTGTATGGAAATTACTCTCCCTTCCCCCTTACCTCCCTCCTTCTCCCTAACTGTCTTCCTTCCTTAGTTTACCTCCATATACGATTCTCTCTATCCCTCCCTTTCTCTAACTTCCTTCAAACTCAACCTTTCATTTCTTTATGCATTTTTATCTATTTATTCGTAAAGAAGCTAAGGGATGAGTTGTTTTTAATTCTCTCTCTCTCTCTCTCTCTCTCTCTCTCTCTCTCTCTCTCTCTCTCTCTCTCTCTCTCTCTCTCTCTCATTAGATAGAGTAAAGATAAAAGATAACAGAGAAACAGAGCGTGTCATGAGAAGTAATAACAGAAGGGGAGGGATTAATGAGCTCCATCCATCACGAGGAGGAAGGAAGGAGAGGGGGAGGAAAGGAGGAAGGAGAGATGGAAGGGCAGAGGAGGGCCGAGGAAGATGGAACAGACAAGATTAAAAGTAGGAAGGAAGAAAGCGGTGGAAAAGGAGAAGAGGAGGAAAGGAAGGGAGAAACCGATAGAGATAAAAAATAATATCTTCCAGTTCTCAATGTTGAAATAGGGAGAGGGAGACGCAGAGGGAGAGGGAGAGGCAGAGAAAAAGAGGGAGGAGAAAGAGGACAAAGAGCAACAATGATCGCATAAGGAGAGAATGGAGAGTCTTGGGAGAGAGGGAGAGGTAAGGAGAGGTCCAGGAAAAAGTCGAAATGGAGTGGGAGGAATTGGAATGGGTGAGGAGAGCCTAGTTGAACGATGGAGGGAGAGGGAGGAGGAAGGGGAAGGAGGAGGGAGAAAAGAGGGGTTTCTTCTCAATGGTTGCCAAGAAATTATGATTTTGGTTTGGGGGAAAGAAAAGTTTCAAAGTTAAAAGGAGGAGGATGGATGCATTGAAGGAGAGGAAGGAAGGGAAGAAGAAAAGAGGAGGAAGGGAATGGACAAAAAAAAAAAAAAAATAATAAGGAAGAGAAAGACATGAAAGAAAATGTTTTGATGCATACAAATGAGCCTCTCTCTCTCTCTCTCTCTCTCTCTCTCTCTCTCTCTCTCTCTCTCTCTCTCTCTCTCTCTCTCTCTCTCTCTCTCTCTCTCTCTCGGGTGACCTTGGCCACTTGGGACGCTAAACAGCCCTCAAGACACTCTCCTGAGGACCCTCCACGCCCACTCACTTATCAAAGCAACAACACTCGTGACCACAGCTTGACTCGCCCCTGTCCTCGCCCCGTCTGTACCTCTCTCCTCACTGATACTCATCGCACATTACTGCTCCTGTCACCGCTAGGCTTGCCAAGTGCTCCACGTAAAGACAAGATAATTAGGTTCCTAAATACTGGGCACATTAATTATATCAGTACACTAACTTAATGCATGTCCTCCTGATAATTGTTTCCCGTGTTCTCGGTTGACCTGCGGGTGTTGAATATTGGTAATGGCAAGGAATGTCTGTGTTCATTATAGCAGAATACTGTGGATATTTATTAGTAATCGAAAACTACTTCAGTATAAGATAAGCAACACAAAAAAGTCTACGTCTTATTTTTTTTTCTTTTTTCCACCTTACTATGATTTAAGTGATTTAAAAAAAAAACTATTATAAAGGCAACTTCTTAAATAAATTTATCTTATAGTTTTCCAGGAGCAGGAATGACGAGAGCCTCATTTCTCAGCCCTTGGAGCCCGTGGTCAATCTCATTCACATTCCCGCCTTCCTGTGACTTAAGTTACTTTGAGGAACCATCATCATTGCACCTCCATACCTAAATTTAACAACCTTTTTTTTCTATTTTTATAGGAATATGAATCACAAACGCTTAATTTCCAAGTCCTTCAGATCCTTAGTCAGACTCGTTCGCAAAGCTCGTACACAAGCATCCAATAGACACTTTTAATAGGCAGGCCTTTGTAAGCGTGACAGGAGATCGCTATGACTCAATGGAACATGTCTTATCGTCCCATCAAACTCAGGTCGTCACGCTGTAAGGTGAACACAAGCCCTGCCAGTGACAGAGGAGTGAAGTGCGAGTGTGCGTGTAACACTGGATGTGGCACACGAGTCCACACGAAACAAATATATAAGTCAAGTATGAATTATGCATGAGAACACTTACACATGCAGCAGCGGCTATAAACAGGCCTGTGTTTCACATAAAGAGTATGTGTGAAAAGATGAATTATGCACGAGGATAATATAAATGCAGCAGACATGTGTATATAATTCTTACAGTGCGTCAGACATGAGTTATACATGATGATTATATGAATGGAATGGAGACCAGGAGTTAATCTGCTCTAAATATGACAATGAGTATAAAGATTAAACGTAAATTCTAAAAAAAAAAAAAAAGAACATATGCAAACTAGGACAAACAAATATGATGAAGCATTATCTTTTTAACAACATTTTCTTGTCCTTCATTAGGCGCGCACGTAAAAAAAAAAAGAAAAAGAAAAAGAAAAAGAAAAAAATACTGAAAATAAAGGAAAACATGAAGTAAAAAAAAAAATAAATAAATATGATGATGCATTACATTTTTAGCATGACCTTTTTCCCCAATGATCAAGCACGCACTTAAAAAAAGAAAAAAAGATCAAGAAAAGAAAAGATGAAAGAGTAGAAACATCAAACTCCCCCAAACAATCAGACTATTCACACTCAGCCACTCAGACACAAACAGGACCACTCAGCGCCACTCAAGACAAGGCCAAGAGCCGCCGATCAGTGCCAGGTGTGCGGGGAGGGGGAGGGGGGATTGTGTTGGCAGGCATTAGCGGGGTACGTGGCCGCCGCTTACCCACGTCACCCGCCCGCTAATGGCCCGCCCACCGCCCGCCGCCCCGCCAAGGAACACAGGGTCTGCCTCGCCCGCCGCCCTTATCTGTGACATGGTGGTGGTGGTGGTGGAGGTAGTTTTATTATTATTATCTTATTATGAGTCACACTGAAAACCACACTAACACTAATCAATTATCAGTTATAGTATTACTACTACTACTACTACTACTACTACTATTACCATTACCTACTTATTCGTAACCCAAATTCCTCACTACTTCCTTCCCTCCCTCCCTCCCTTCCTTCTTTCTCTCCACATTCTCTCCTTCCCTCTGAAACCTACCTCTCGTTTTCTTTATCACAGTAAGTTTCCTACAATATTTCCTGCCTTCACTCACAACAACACACTATCTATCCAACGCCGCCCCCTCTCTCTCTCTCTCTCTCTCTCTCTCTCTCTCTCTCTCTCTCTCTCTCTCTCTCTCTCTCTCTCTCTCTCTCTCTCTCTCGTGAACTTAAGACTCAGGCGTTTCCAAAATGACTTCAGTGCGCCCGTGACTAGAGAGAGAGTGAAAGGTAAAGTCTAACGCCAAAGAGAGAGAGAGAGAGAGAGAGAGAGAGAGAGAGAGAGAGAGAGAGAGAGAGAGAGAGAGAGAGAGAGAGAGAGAGAGAGAGAGAGAGAGAGAGAGAGAGAGAGAGAGAATGAATAAGCTGAGACAACGAAGAATGGAGGAGGTAAGTTAAAGATGATGATGATGATGATGATGATGATGATGATGATGATGATGATGAGGAGGAGGAGGAGGAGGAGGAGGAGGAGGAGGAGGAGGAGGAGGAGAAGGAGGGGGAGGAGGAGGGGGAAAGACAATATACAAAAAGTTTCTATGCTGTCAGATGAATTTATTGATCCATATTTCTTTTTTCTTATCTTTAGAACATTTCTTTATTTTTTCTTCATGTTTTACTCGACTGAGAGAGAGAGAGAGAGAGAGAGAGAGAGAGAGAGAGAGAGAGAGAGAGAGAGAGAGAGAGAGAGAGAGAGAGAGAGAGAGAGAGAGAGAGAGAGAGAGAGAGAGAGAGAGAGAGAGAGAGATCTTCTTAATAAAGCGATTCATCATCCATACAAAACGCACCACGCCCAGACCACAGGAAGAGGAGGAGGAGGAGGAGGAGGAGGAGGAGGAGGAGGAGGAGGAGGAGGAGGAGGAGGAATAGTAATGGATGAAAGAAATTAAAAGCAAAATGGAAGGGAAAGAGAGTCAAATCATACTGCCATCTTCCTCTTCCTTTTCCTCCACCTACCTCATCAACACACACACACACACACACATACACACGCACACAGCCTCATTCAGTTGATGGAGCCGCGCCTATGAGAAGGGAAGAGTGAGAGGTGAGAGCACAGGCAGCGTGTTGACTCTGTGTAAGAAAGTGTGACGAGGGTGTTTCTGGAAATTGAAAGGAGGAAGGGAGAGGGAGGGAGAGAGGGAGAGGGAAAGGAGAGGAAGGGGAGGGAGAGAGGGAGAGGGCAGAGAAGACGAAGTGAGAAGTGAGAAAGGAAGGATAAGAACACGAAAGAGGCTGGGAGAGAAAGGGAGAAGGAGAGAGAGAAGGGAAGAAATAAAGACAAGTGGGAGAGGAAAGGATGAACAGGGAAAAAAGGTGAAAATGGAATGGGGAACAAGGATAGAGAGCAGGAGTGAATTGAAGGAAGGAAGGAGGAAGAAGAGGGAGAGAAAAATAACATGCTAAGGAAGGAAAAGGTGAAGAGAAGGGTGAGAGATGCAGAGAGAAAGAAGAAGTGCAAGAGAGAGAGAAGGAGATGAATTGAAAGTGAGAGGGAGATAGAATGAAAGGTAGAGAGGGAGAGGAAGCGAAGGGGAGAAAGGGAGACGAAATGAAACGAAGAGAGGGAGAGGAAGTAAAGAGGAAAGGAGAGGAAGTGAAAGGGAGAGAGGGAGAACAAGTGAAAGGAAGAGACAACGAGAACAAATTAAAGAAAGGGAGAACAAGTGAAAGAAAGGGAGAGAAGGTGAAGGGGAGAAAGGGAGACGAAGTGAAGGGGAGAGAGGGAGAGGAAGGGAGAGCGTGAGGCGCCTTATCACACTCATCATATTCACGTGTTAAGAGGAGCATGTAATCCTCACCTTGTTTACACACGTGATCAATGTCAGTGAGAGGGAGAGGGAGACAGAGAGGAGGGAGACAGAGGGGAGGATCTCTCTCTCTCTCTCTCTCTCTCTCTCTCTCTCTCTCTCTCTGTCCGGAAGCAGTGAGTGAAGTATTAATATCTCATAACTCCCGCATTTTATTAGCCTACACACACACACACACACACACACACACACACACACACACACACACACACACACACACTTGATAAGTCCCGCGAGGCTCGTGTTGAGCCTGCAAGGTATCTATATAAGCCTTCGTCTGTCACTGTGGCCTCCTGCTGTGAGAGAGAGAGAGAGAGAGAGAGAGAGAGAGAGAGAGAGAGAGAGAGAGAGAGAGAGAGAGAGAGAGAGAGAGAGAGAGAGAGAGAGAGAGAGAGAGAGAGAGAGAGAGAGAGAGAGAGAGAGAGAGAGAGAGAGAATTACAGTTTTTAATAAAGGTTTGAACAAAAAATACTGCACAGGATCAATAAAGCAGTATGGTGCAGTAATTGAAAGCTTAGTACGATGTTCACAAAAATATTGATATATGAAAACGGGCAAATAAATCCGTAAAAGCCAAGTGAAGCGAGATGGTCAGGTGTTGTCGATAGGAAAACACGAAGAAGAGTCGAAGGAGAACCCTTGCCATCGCGGCGTGCTCGGGGGACACAATGATGCTTGGGCAGTGCTGAGGTGGAAGGATCAGCCTCAGCGCGACGCACAGCAGGACCCTCCCGCTGCAGTGGTGTGTTGGGCATCAATGACACACGTCACACGCGGGAACAAGTCACAGTAATTTAGAAAGGCAGAGGGAAGGTAAATGACTCGTGCCATCACCTTCCTTTAAAATACTCGTTTATTAATAGTAAGTACAGTTATAATACAGTAAAAGAAATAACAGTAATAATATACACATGCATGCAGAGACTCTCCGTTAAAGAGAGGCAGCTCCGCCAGACACCAAGCCTTGTGTCACTGTGGGAGTAGAAATTCAGAGGAGGAGTCTGCCAGCCCCCTCGCTCCCCCCTTTCACGACAGGCAGGGAACACGGCGGCGGCCTTCCTCCTGCCAGGCTGCGGGGGTGAGCAGCGCGGCTGTCCCCCACTCATAACACTAAGCAAAAGGGATAATAATACTAAAAATAATATTGCCGGAGTGAGACGAGTGAACCGGGAAATGAAAAACTTGAGGCGCACACACAGACTCGGCGTTTCATTACAGCATCCAATCCCCGGCACCGACCTGCCACGCGCCTCCCGCGGCGTGAAGCAACTCCCGATGCGCTTCGATCCTCATCAGGGGATCAGCCTCGGGGATATACTGGCGCACACCAATCACCATTAACCAGGTTACCGACGCGCCCCAATCGAGTCCCGCCACGGCCGCGTCATCACACAGGCGGGAACGTGAATTTCCGGAATCGCGTGGTCTGGTGTGGGGTGTTCCTTTAACTTGCCGATATTTATAGATTGTTAGGAAAAAAAAAAATGTTATAAACCATGAACCAGCGCTTTTCATCGGAGCCTGGCAATCAAGCTTCCTGTATCCACTCCTCTGCTTTAAGAGATTTTCAAAACAAGTCTATAGACACTAAGACAACATCCAACAAACCAAAATGCACACATACAATCCTCAATGAAAGAAAAAAGGTAGCATTTAAACATTGTAAAAGGTGTGAAAATCTTCAGTGCACTGCCCCGACGCTCTCCTTGCCTCACTGCGCTCCCCCCTTCACCCTTCACCGCAACACAAGACTGCTCAAGCAAAAAAACAACAAATAAACTTTAATCCCTCGCGTGCAACAAGATTGAGTTGCCAGACCCGCACACAAACAAAAGTGACGATCTAATTCCCCTGACGGACGAGGAACGCTTCTTGTCTCAATCCTGATCGACCGCACTAAACTTGCCGTCGGATCCTTTAATTCAGCGGCGGTGTGGCTCCGACTCACGCGACGCGCGGCGGGCGAGGCGCAACAGGTGGACGAGGTCACCTGTTCATGGAAATGCAGCGTCGCCCCGTGCCATGTGCCGCGTGATGCCGCAGCCAAGCACCGATGTGTCGCGCTTAGCCATTACAAGACTACTGACTGAAAACACGTAAGATAGAGACGAACACTGTATTGATGGGAGATAATCCTGAATGAAACAAGCTTTAGGGTAAATTTTTGGAAACATTTGTATTTCGGATCTTTCGATAGTTAGAGTGAAAAATTATTCTATATATTAGAGTAAAGGATTAAAGTGAACATAAACAAGGAAATCACAGGTAAAATGGTTATATATATAAAAACTACTCGCACTGAGCAATGAGACAAAATATGAGAGAAATCCGGTTGTTTTAAGATTCGTTACAAAGACAAGACGTGTGAACAAGGAGGAACAAAGTAAAAACTCGACGCACCTGCTGACTCACTCACTTATGAAATGTACAGCCGCGGTTAGAAGTCTTGTCACCTGACGCTCCCACTTCCACTGTGTTTAGGGTCTTCCTTCAGTCTTCTTCTGATATCCTTGGAACCTTTCACTTCTCAGGTTTCGTAAGGTGACGGGCAGCACATCGGAGGACGAAACGATTGAGTCAGTGGAAAAGAATACGACACGTGAACAAACTTTCCGCTGTGAAAAACGAGGCAATATATACGAGAAGCCCAATTATTTTTTTAAGACCCACTACATACAAAACTCATCGACAAGACAACAAAAAAACCCTTTCATCTTGTCTTTATCTAAGCAACACAGGCAACACCAAGATAACCAAGATAACAAAGCCACTATTAATCCCTCAGTATAGCCCAGCCCGTCCTCCCCTCACCGATAACAGCCAAGATAATGTTAGCACGCGTCACCTTGTTTGCATAGACGTGATGGGCCGCCCACCCACCCCGGCACACTCACTGAAGGACTCTAAGAGGACCTGGTGACTTCTCGGAACGCTAATGACTGGATGAAGGGGTGTCTAGGGAGGGGGATTATCCTTGTGAGGGTGACGTGGGGTAGTAAGGGGAGTAGTAATGGGCATTTTGGGTAATAAATCAATCAATCAGGCACTTATTTCGGACTGGAGTCTTTGTGATTTGTGGACGATGTTGGATGTTTGTTTGTTTGTTTAGTTTGATAATGGTGGGCTTGTCAGAGGGAAGGGGCTGATTGAGTGAATGAGTGATGATAATTTATGTAACGGCGCCACAATAATAGGAAGATTTCAACTAGTAAAATGAATTGCTTTTCATTACAGAAATTATCACAAAAAAGTCAATTTTCTGACTTTTTTTCTTTCATCTGGTACGTCGCAAATGTGAAGAAAGCTATTAAGAACAAGACCTATTCTTCACACACACACACACACACACACACACACACACACACACACACCACACACACACACACACACACACATAGAAAATAAAAAAAACTACTACTTGTACTTTATCTTACATGTGGCACCTCGCATATGTGAAGAAAAAACTCGTAAAATCAATAGCTTTTCTTTATACACAAAAACAACCAAATTTCTATACTTCATCTTCTCCTTCATATGGCACCTATTGTGAATAAAAAGGTACAGAACAAGTCGAGCCACGGTGAAACAAAACACAATCGACATTACCCACGAAAGACAATGGAAATGCAGGTGTTAGCGAGTCTAGTAATTCCCCAGGCTGTCCCAGAGTCACCGAGGCGCCGCGGAATCAACACTTAATTCGGTGCTGATGAAAAAACGTGATTACCTGTGAGAGTATAAAGTTGGTGATCAAGGTAATGAGATTCAGGCTGCTGGGAAACTGGTCACCTGTCTTCATTAGCCAGGTGGGCCGGGGAGGAAGAACAAGTAGGCATCGGGGCGTCATTAGGGGCAAGTGAAGGTGGCGCACGATCAGCCAGGTGTGTGTGTGTGTGTGGGTGGGTGGATGGGTGGATGGGTGTGTTAGTTGGATGGCAATTTGCTATGATTTCTTCTTAGTTACTTTTTTCTTTTCTTTTTCTTTCTCCTCTTCATTTATTCATTCTTGCTCTTTTTTATTTCTATATCTATTTCTTCCTGGTTTCTTTCTACTCGCTTTTCAAGAACTGCCTTCATTCATTCATTCATTCCCTTCTCTCTCTTTCCCCCTTCCTCCTCTCCACTCCCCTTTCCTCCACCATGAACTAACATATCAAACTGCGTCATAAAAACAATTAATAACCAAATGACATTAAAGAGAAATTACACGCGAATAAACATGAAAGTCTCCCCCTGGCCAGGAACAATTATGGTGCCAATATTGCCGTGAGCCCTGCATCAGTGACAAATTGGCAACAATCACCACACGATAGGCTGCTAAGTAACACAGATTACCTGCAATACAACTCCAACAAATTACAATGAATGCTTCCTCTGAACTTCCTCTATGAACTGTGTGAAAAATAAGACTTTTGTTATGTGTTTGTCATTACGAGTGAACCGCAAGGAAGAAGAGAAGGAAGAATGTTTGGCGATGAGGAGGCATTGGGTGAAACTGAAGTACACTGTCTAATATTTTAATTACAGTCTGTCTCATTCACTGTCTTCCTCAAAGTGAATGTAACGAAATGCGAAGAGATTATTGCTGAATTGACGAGGTTCAAGTAACGTACTGGATTTACAAATAAGCCGTCTCTATGCACGCCCTGTCAAAACTCAAATAATATAAAGAAAAATTATAAAGTCTTGTGATCTGTACACATTCCTCGCCAGTCAGTATCATATGGGTAGAATATTAAGGTTGCTAGAAAGGTTGCTACTCTCTTTCACTTTCCCTCTTAACACTATTCTGTCCCTCTAGAAAATAAAAGGTAATGGAAATGGTTTGCTTATTTTGCTTTTTTTTTTTAGTATCTTGTACTTTCATTCTTTGTTAAAATTCTGAACATTATTCTTTTCATCTAGAAAATAAATATTAAAGCTGATGGTTTGTTTGTTTTCAGTTTCATTTTGTTTTCTTGTACGAAAAAAGGAATACACGTATTTTTTTTTCCATTTCCGCTAATAGTCTTGTCAACAAGAACTGAATACCACCACCACCACCACCACCACCACCACCACCTTCACACCTAACAGATCCACGTCGCTAATTACACCACTTGAAATATCACCTTTTCCCTCCTCCCCCTCCCTCTCCTCTCACCTCGTCGCCTTGCACGCCTCATTTTCCCCTCACTTGTCACGCTCGCCAGCTATGTCCCTTGTCTTCCCACCCAACCCGCCCCATCCCACTGCCCCCCCCTCCACCCTCCTCGCTGCAGTGGCTAGCGTGTTTATGCAAATCGTAACAAATAGGTTTTTCTTTATTTTTTAGGGGAAAGTTTTAGAAGGTAAAAATATATTTCACAGTCGCGAACATGTCCTAGAGCGCGCTTACACACACACAAACACACACACACACACACACACACACACACACACACACACACACACACACACACACACACACATTGATATAATGAGATAGACTAACCATCGCCATCCAGCCAACCTGAAACTACCGCACTCAGAATTTTCCCCCCTCGCCTGAGCGCTCCCCGATACAGCATGCCGCGTCTCACTGCAGGCTGGGATGGCTCTGGGGGGGTGCTGGGGAGAGGAGGGACACACACACACACACACACACACACACACACACACACACATGCTGGTGCCAAAGGTGCCGACCATCTGCACCACTTAACGAGCAACAACAACAAAACAAAGCTGAGAAAAATGACGACAAATGCAAGGCCGCCAGTCTCCGTAATGATGCAGCTGCTGACAGGCGGTGACGGCCGAGGGGAGTGTCGCATGGCTGGGTTCCTCGTCCAAATTTATCGATTCACTACAACAGTGTTTGGTGCCGCTGGAGCTGAGCCAAGGAGAACCGCGGCCCGGATCCAGACGAGTTTCCAGCCTCGCCTCAGCTGTCCCCACGCACCGCCATGCACTCTTCATGGTGGTGTTAGTCACGGCTTCACAAGGAAGCAGCAAAACACTTCCCAGTCCAGCCCAGCCTCCGGGGACCGCCGCCTTCACGCAGCACGCCTCATCTCTCTAACGTGACATGATTTGATTTCTTTCTTCGCATGTGACAGATTTCATACCAAAAGTTAAAGCCCAAGTCTTACTTGAAATTTGTAACTGCATTTTGTGAAGATTTAGCCGCCACTAAAATTTCACGTTGATGTGGATGTGAGCAGGGAAATGTGTCTGTACTTACAAAAACTCGACATTCCTGGTGCGCCTGACACACTCACGTGAGCCTCGCACCACCGCCTGTCACCCTGTGTACTGCGCCTCACTGCACGCTAAGGGAGCCTCTCCCTCTGCCTCTTGCTGTGTGTATATTTATTCCGAAATAGTCGACTCCCCCCCACAAAGCTCTCCCCCTTCCCGTCCTGCCGCTATTCCGTCACTCTCCGTCACGAAGTCTCTGGCGTAACCTTGAAAAATCACTGTTTCTTCTTCCGTCATTAACGTCTAACTTTGCTACTTTTAATGGTTTCTTCTTTCGATCTTTGACTAATTCCTCATCCTGCTCCACCACCACCACCACCACCACCACCACCACCACCTCCTCCTCATGATTTTTTTTCCTACTCCTCCATGTGTGTCTTGACTCATCAGTCTCCTTTCCTTTCCCTATTCCTTGCCATCGGTCTCTTTCAAATCCCACCCAAGTCTTCTCTCTCATCTCTCCATACACAATATTTGCATGTCTGTCCCCTCACCATCTTCCTTCCCTCCTAGCCCTCCTTTTCTTTCCCACATATTCAAAACCTGCCCAGCCAAGCAACATACAGAAAAAACACACCTTTCATTCTGTCCTAAATCTTCTACACGTCCATCTTTCCCATCCTTTCCATCAACATTTTTACCACTTCCCTTTCCTCCTCTCTTATTTCTCTCCCAAAAATTTCATCCTCAGTTTTCGTTTGGTCTCTTTCATCCTTACTTTTTATTCTACATATCCATCTTTCCCATCCCTTCTATTTACAGTCTTCTCACTTCCCTTTTCTCCTCTCTTATTCCTTCTTTCTCTTTGTCCTCTACCAGTTTCAATCTTAGTCTCCATCTTTCTCCTTTTTAGTTCCTTTTACACGTTCTCCTTCCCCACCTCTTCCATCTACAGTCTTCTCCCTTTATTTTCCTCCTCTATTATTTCTTCCATAATTTAACCCTTTCCTCCGTTACTAGTTCGTATCTCGTATTCTCCATCCTTCCCCAGTTCGTATCTCGAGACCTCCATTCTTCCCTAGTTCGTATCTCGATCCTATAGTCTTCCCCAGTTTGTATCTCGTGTTCTGTATCCCTCCCGTTCCCTCCTTCAGGAATACAAAGAGACGGTCAGCCAGATTGCCCTTAGTCCCCTCACATGCCTTCTTGGTTCCTCGGGTACAGAGTAGAGAGGGAGAGAAAATAACCAAGGCCACAAATAAAATACCGTGACGTATTTTCAAGAGTTATTGCAGTACATGAGTCCGTTTGAGAAATGCCGGCCTGCCTCTCCTTGCTCTTCTTACTCTTCTTATTCTTTCTTCTCCTTGTTGCGTTCTTTGTTACTCTCCGTTTTCTTTCTTCCTGCTTATTCATCCTGCCTTGTTTTGTTATGTCTTGTCTTTTGTTCCTCCTCTTCCTTTTTCTTTCGTCTCTCGTTTATCGTCTCTCTCTCTCTCTCTCTCTCTCTCTCTCTCTCTCTCTCTCTCTCTCTCTCTCTCTCTCTCTCTCTCTCTCTCTCTCTCTCTCTCTCTCTCTCTCTCTCTCTACTTTCCTGAACATCTCAACACACACACACACACACACACATACACACACACACACACACACACACACACACACACACACACACACACACACACACACACACACAGACATCTCCGTAGCCACTTGCCTGTTTCTTGCTAGTGGTGTAATGAAACAAGAAACGGTACACACAAATAGACACACACACACACACACACACACACACACACACACACACACACACACACACACACACACACACACACACACACACACACACACACACACACACAGTTTATAAATACAGTGTCTTAGATATGTGTGTGTGTGTGTGTGTGTGTGTGTGTGTGTGTGTGTGTGTGTGTGTGTGTGTGTGTGTGTGTGTGTGTGTGTGTGTGTGTGTGTGTGTGTGTGTGTGTGTGTGTGTGTGTGGTTTACAACCTCGTAAACTTCTTGAGAACGTAATTTTAACCTCTTTGTTTACCTTCCTTTAGGCGCTAATTGGGTGTTGCTAATGTGCTCTCTCTCTCTCTCTCTCTCTCTCTCTCTCTCTCTCTCTCTCTCTCTCTCTCTCTCCTCTCTCTCTCTCTCTCTCTCTCTCTCTCTCTCTCTTACGTGACAGCCATCAATATTTATCAAAAGTGTTGGAAAAATAAACATAATTAAATGGATAAGGAAGAGACACTGGTGATGGAGGAGGAGGAGGAGGAGGAGGAGGAGGAGGGAGGAGGGAGGAGGAGGAGGAGGAGGAGGAGGAGGAGGAGGAGTAGGAGGAGGAGGAGAAGGAAGATAAATGATAGGAATTCTAGTAATGATGGCGTAAGGAGACGTGGTAGTGGTAAGAGGAGTAGTAGTAGTAGTGGTGGTGGTGGTGGTGGTGGTGGTGGTGGTGGTGGTGGTGGTGGTGGTGATGGTGGTGGTGATGGTGGTGGTGGAGGTAACGATAGGAATAGCTCTGAGTGGTGTTTTTATTTTGGTGTTGGGGTTATTTATACTGTGGTGGAGGACTGACTGTGAGGGGTGCCGCCTTGCCCGTGACGCCCTGCACCTCTTCCCTTCCCCTTTCCCTATTCTTACCCTTCTTTTCCTCTTCCCTATCACTCTTCCCTCTCCGCTCCCCTCGTGATCAAATTCATTAACGAAATTACTTAATCTATTTTCTTTTTTTCTTTATTTTTTTGTTTATTTATTTATTTATTTATCTATTTTTTTTTTTATTCATTATTATATTCGTACTTAATACTTATTCGGTTCTTTATACGTTTCGCCTCTTGAGTTTTTGTTTTTTCGTTCTTCATATGTTCAACCTCTTCCTTTTATTTTCCCTCCTCCTCCTCTTACTCTTCCTCCTTCTCCTCTTGCGGTTTCCTCTTCTACTCAAGCGCTCTCTACTTATTTTTTCCTTCCCCTCTCTTCCTCTTTTTCTCTCTTACACACCAACTCACAATCAATTCTCCTCCTCCTCCCCTTCACTTTCAATCCTTCACAACACACGCACACAGCCTTCCCCATTTTTCACTATTTTCTCATCCTTACCTTTCCTTTCCCCTCAGCGCTCTCTCTCTCTCTCTCTCTCTCTCTCTCTCTCTCTCTCTCTCTCTCTCTCTCTCTCTCTCTCTCTCTCTCTGATATCACCAAACTGCGTCCCCGTCAGCAGAGAGAGAGAGAGAGAGAGAGAGAGAGAGAGAGAGAGAGAGAGAGAGAGAGAGAGAGAGAGAGAGAGAGAGAGAGAGAGAGAGAAACATAAGCCTGACAAGGAAAAAAAAAAGCTATTTGAATGTAAAACTAAAAACAAAAAACAAAAAATATAAAACCGTAAGGTGCAGGAGGAGGAAGCGAGATAAGAGGAGAAGAAGTCTGCCTGCAACTCTCTCTCTTTCTCTCTCTTCCCCTGCACCGAGGCCGTCCTAAGGTGTCCTCGGGGAGCGTCGTGACTTATTTCCCGAGACACCGTGTCCTTGCATCAGCTGACGCCCGGTAAATAAGTCCCTGGTGGTGCGCTGTGTCAGGTCTGCATATCTGGGACCACACATCCCACTGAATATATATATATATATTTTCATGTCGACCTCCCACTTTCTTCCCTTCCTTTACCTCCCTTCTCTTCCTACTCCCTCCTGTTTCTTCCTTCCTTGCCTTCTACTTTTTCTTCCTTTTTTATTTCTATACTCGTATTTCTCTCTCCTCTCATCTCTCTCTCTCTCTCTCTCTCTCCTCTCTCTCTCTCTCTCTCTCTCTCTCTCTCTCCTTTCTGCATTTCTCCCTTCCTTCCCATTTTTTCTCCCTCCTGCTTCGTTCCTCACTTTCCTTCTACTTTTCTCCCTTTTATTTTTCTTCTACGTTCTTCCTTTCCTTCTCATTCTCCCTCCCTCCTGCTTCTTTGCTTTCCTTCTACTTTTCTTTTTTCTTCCACATTTCTCCCTTCCTTCTCATTCTCTCTCTCTTCTGTTTCTTATTTGCTTTTCTTCTATCTTTTTATACCCCTTTCTTCTTCTCTTCCTCTTCTATGACTTCATTCTTCTTTCTATATTCATTCATTCCTCCTTAGCTCCTTTCTTCTCTTACCTCTATCAAAATTTTCCTGTTCTTTCTCGCATTCCTACTTCCTTCACTTCCTTTTCTTTCCCCTCCCTCTTCCTCCTCCTCGCTCTCCCACGTCCTTCCTTCTCTCTCTCTCTCTCTCTCTGTTCCCCATTTTCATTCTGCCCATTCTCCCTTCTTTCTCTGCTCTCTTCCTTCTCCCTTTCCTTCTCTATTCTTCCTCCTATCTTCATTTCTTCCTAGTTCCTCTCTTCTCCCCTTACTTCTAAACTCTCTCCTTTCCCATTATCTCTATATCTTCCCTCATTCCTTCCTTCTATTCCCCCTGTTTCTTCTCTCTAGTTCCTGTTCTACTTCTTCCTATCTCTTCCTTTCTTCCCTTCTGCATCCTGTCTGCCTCCCTTTTTCATCCATATCTTTCCCAACCTTCTCTTCCTTCTCATCCCTCTTCATGTTTCCACAGACAGACTCACGCTGGATACAAACACACACACAGACAAATGATTTACATTCCAGCCTCGGAACTTGAGTTGAGGCGGCCGTATGTAAATTCCCGACACGGGTTTTATTTCTGTCCTCGGCAATATTATTAATCTGGTGCCGGCGATGCCTGCGCCTGGCCTGAGTGCTTTGACATTTCCGGCCGGGGCTTCTACTGCTGGTGGTGGTGGTGGGAGTGGGGGAAGGAGGGCGGGGAAAAAGAGGGGGTTGGTTATTGGGGGTGAGGCAGTCCGCACCACCACCACCACCACTACCACCACCACCACCCACTAGTCTCGTGTTACTAAGAGTCTTGTGGCGTCGTTCCCTCGCGTCTGCACGTCACTTCCTCTCCTTTCTCTTTCTCTCCCTCACACTGTCCGTCTGCCAATCTGCTACGTGCTTTCTTTTGATACTGTCATAATATTATAGGGGCAGAAGGATGATATAACTTCTTAGTCACCGTACAAATAAATTCCCAAGAACAATGACGGACTCACTTGGCTCTGCGTGGTGCTGTGGTAACTGACAGATAGAAGATGAGGAGTAATACGTAAAAACAAAGGAGGGAGGCAATGCGTATGAGGAGCTGCACAACAACGAGTTATGGCTTCGATCAGAATGTGCCAGCCCCCTTCACATCACCCACCAGACGCCCCCGGGCACCTACAGAGGGAATGCTATGCTGTCCCCTCTACGCTGTGCTGTCTCTTCTACTCGTATTTCCTAACATTATTCTTTTTTAGTGCACATTCTTCTCACATTGTTCATATTTCACTGTTCATTCTTCATTGTTTATTTTCACTGTTCATTCTTCATTGTTCACTTTTGTTCCCTGTTTATTCTTCATTGTTCTCCATTGTTCATTGCCCATTGTTTATTCTTCTTTATTGTTCATTTTCTTCATTGTTCTTGGAAATATATCTTACCAGTGCCCAAGTTATATTTTTTGTCTCGCCTCCACTCACAACTCTGCGCTAACACGTTCCTGAAGCTGTCCTAATGTCTCATATCTTTATGCTGCATTGTTTGAATTATACAGGTTTGTCAGTCTATCTGGAGGTCGGATCCACGCGGCAGGAGGAAGAGAGGAAGACCCAAGAGAAGGTTTATGGATTGCAGTGAATGAGGGAGGACATGCGTGTATTGCGTGTGACTGAGGAAGGCGTAGAATATCGAGCGTGTTTGGAGAAGGCTGATCCGCTGTGACGACCAATGACAGGAGCAGCACAAAGAATGAAGAAGCTAATTTGTTTTCCGTATCAATATTTATTACTTATCTTTACATCCTCTTCTTCTTCCTCTGTTGATGTTTCCTCCTTTTAATATGAGGTCACATATCACTTATCTTTGTGTACTTATCTATCATTATCCCAAGCCTTATAATTTCTGGAATAACTCTGCAATATAACAAATTATTGAGCCCTTGTTTTTTTCTCCAGAGTATAGCTAGTAGTAAAGTTAATAAGACATTTGCATTTTTCCTATTGTTTCTTTTTTTCCCGCAAAAGAAACCACTGAGAATTAAATACAATACTGATTCCTACTTCCCATAAATCTTGTTGTACACTTCAATCTTTCCTATTAATTCTCCACCCCCACTCTCTCTCTCTCTCTCTCTCTCTCTCTCTCTCTCTCTCTCTCTCTCTCTCTCTCTCTCTCTCTCTCTCTCTCTCTCTCTCTCTCATCCCTCACGGGCCATAAAGGATAAAACTACACAGCAATAAATACAAAAACACACACGCAATGTCCGACCTTCACGATCACACTCAGCCGTGAAATACAGTCAAGGTCTGCGTGTGTACAATCGTATTTCCTGCGCATCCCCTCTGTGTACACGGTTCACGCACACACAATAAACTGCGCATACATACATAAATATGCATACATACATATATAAATTTCACAAAACGCATCGATGCATACATATTTCTTTACCGTGCACGATGGAAAAGTTTCACACACACACACACACACACACACACACACACACACACACACACACACACACACACACACACCAACACACACACACACACACACACTTTAATTTTTCATTCTACGTATCCTCAAATTTTGGATAAGTCTTCTGACAACACTCTTTGGAAACTGGTACCTTGAGAGGACACTTTCTTTATAGTCTTTTTGTTGCCCTGGGCCAGAGCCTTTTCTTACATATAAAAAACCCTTCTACACCCTTATAACCTATTCCTACCTTTATTTCAACCATTCACTGATAATCTTCACTCACTGTCTATGCTATATGCACCTTTATTCTCTCCCATTACATATTAAACCAAACTTTTCTCTTTAGATTAAAATTTCTCCGTCACTTTTCGTTTTCTTCTCCTTTTATACACTTTTAAACACGCCTCCCTCTCTCTCTCTCTCTCTCTCTCTCTCTCTCTCTCTCTCTCTCTCTCTCTCTCTCTCTCTCTCTCTCCTCCTCTCCCTCCCCCTCCCCCTCCTCCGAACGCCTTAACTCATCTTCAACCTCTAATTTTTACCTTCCCATCTTCTCTTACCTCCTCCACCTCCACCTCCTCCTCCTCCTCCTCCTCCTCCTTCACACAGCCCCTCCTTACAAAAACAGGTGCCATAAGAAGACGAAATCTCAAGGACACACTCCTCCTCCTCTTCTTCCTCCTCCTGGCACAGACACATACACTCTTTTCAAGGGCAAAGCTTCTCCTTCCATCCTCTGCCACCACAACCACACCGGCCTCCACCACCACCTCTTCCTCCTTCTCCTCCTCCTCCTCCTCTTCCCTTCGATATGAATCCCTTTGAGGTGTTATTTATGCCTAAAAAGACCCGCCATAAGGACCCTTCCTCCTCCTCTTCCTTCTCCTCCTCTGCTACTCTCAATAAGGAGTTAAGGGAAGGAACAGAGAAGGAGGGAGGGATGGGAAAGAGAGGGGAACAGCACAAGGATAACGTGAGAGAGAGAGAGAGAGAGAGAGAGAGAGAGAGAGAGAGAGAGAGAGAGAGAGAGAGAGAGAGAGAGAGAGAGAGAGAGAGGGAGATTAATATAAACTCTTCATAAGTATCGCGCTCTCTCTCTCTCTCTCTCTCTCTCTCTCTCTCTCTCTCTCTCTCTCTCTCTCTCTCTCTCTCTCTCTCTCTCTCTCTTAACGAATCTGTCGAGAGTACGAAAGGAGAAGAGGGAGAGAGAAGGTGACAGGGTGAACGGGGGGGCCAGAGGGAGAGGGGAGAGGTGTAGATAGCAGGGGATAAGGGAGAGGGATTGAATAGTGAGAGGAGAGGTGTGAGAAAAGACAGAAAGGGCGTAAGGGGAGAGTTAGAAGAGGGGAGATTTGGGGAGATAAAGTGGGAGAAATGGAAGGAAGGGGAGAAGGTGAGGATGCAGTGAAGATATGGGAGATGGAGGGAAGGGGAGGTGAGGATGTAGAGAAAATGTTGCTGTAGTTAAATGGTGATTGTTGTAGGATGTGTAGGATGCCCACGATTGCCAAGGAAACTCAATTGTAGAGAGAGAAAA
This sequence comes from Scylla paramamosain, assembly GCF_035594125.1. Classification (NCBI taxonomy): domain Eukaryota; kingdom Metazoa; phylum Arthropoda; class Malacostraca; order Decapoda; family Portunidae; genus Scylla; species Scylla paramamosain. The sequence goes on from NC_087172.1 coordinate 17,799,825, forward strand.
AAAGTTGCCGTATATTAATAAAAGAATGGGATACAAGCGGCGGACATGAGATAAGGCAAGGAGATGGAAGCGAAGGAGAAAGGAAGAAAAAGGGTAAAGGATGAGAGAAACAGTGGGGAGAAAGATAATGTAGAGTCTGAATATCATGTTAGAGGGGAGCTGGTCTAGGACAAAAAAAATAAATAAAATAAATAAAATAAAATAAATAAATAAATAAATAAATAAATAAATAAATGAACATATAAAAAGCCTTATCTAACCCTTTAACTGCTATACGCTAAAATCACCGCACAATGTTCACAGGCATTTACAGAAAGAAGCAGATGAATCAAGAGAATATACCTTCCATTGTCTAGCCAGCGAGATGTTTAGAGGTGACTGTGACGTAAAGGAAATGGCTGAGTCCGTTGTGATAAAGAAGAGGTGCGTCAGAAAGCAGTGAAAGGGTTAAGGTGCCGATCCCAATAGAGAACAATTATTAAAGGATCATCCAAAAATTTGTGTCATGAAATATCTCTCTTGGATCAAAGGTAGGAGGAAATACAGAAGCAGGCGGGGAGTTGAGGTTTATCTTACGGGAGTTTTAGCATTTAAATAGATAGAAAGAACTGACAATTAAATAAATATGAAAATAAGACAAAATAACGAAGGAACTAGATCGGAAATGTTATCCTAATACATAATGAAAATGTATACCACGATGAATGACAGACTTATAAGTGATTGGAATATTGATGAAAGAATCAGTATGCAACTAATTATCAATGGAGAAAAGATAAATGGGTACACTTGTAATAGTTGACAAAAACGCAGATAGCAAAAAGTGAAAGGTTAATGAAGAAATGCCAATTATTTTCCCTTTTTTTTTTATCTTTCCATTGCTCATTTATTCTTTCCCTTCACCCTTCCTCTCTCCCTCCTTTTACCTCCACCTTTCCTTCAAGACCACCTCACTGTCCGCCTTCCCCAATGTATATATATATTTTATTTACCTTGTGCCTCTCACTCTTCCACCTCATCCCTCCCTCCCTTCTACCCCTTTTCTCTCTTCTCTCCCTTTAGCTGCACCTGCCTCGTATTTCATCTGCCTCTTCTCCCTCACTCACCCTCCCTTCCTCCCTTCCTCCTTCAGAACTTGTTTCAAACCTTTATTCATTTTTCTTAGCTTCAGATTTCTTGTTTTTATTTCATTATTCATTTTTCACTTATATTTTTGTTGGTGTAAGGAGCATGTGACACCTAGGAATGCTGCACACCTGCTTCACACCTGTCCAAGCCTCCCACACCTGCCTCCAATGTCACTGCCACACACACACGCACACACACACACACACACACACACACACACACACACACACACACACACACACACACACACACATTGGCCTTAACCTTGCAGCATGTTTTCTTACTACTGGTTACGCCTCTCTCTCTCTCTCTCTCTCTCTCTCTCTCTCTCTCTCTCTCTCTCTCTCTCTCTCTCTCTCTCTCTCTCTCTCTCTCTCTCTCAGGTGCCATTCAAACCTCCCTTCCCTTTCTTCATTCATTCTTTTTCTCCCGTCATTCTTTTTCCTTCCTTTACGTTCTATCTCTATCTTTATTATTTAATTTATTTCATTCCCATTCATTCTCGCATACCTTCCTCCTTCATACCTCTTCATCCTCCTTCCTTCACTCCTGTTCACTCCTCCTCCTCCTCCTCCTCCTCCTCCGATCATCATCCCTTTCTCTTCCCCATTATTTCCTCCTTTCAGTTCCTTCCTTTCACTCCTTCCTTCATTCTTCCATCATCCCTTTCCTTCAGCTCCTTTCTCCCTCCTTCACATTCTTTCCTCCTCCCCCTCATCCTCCTCCTTCTTACTCTCTCCTTTTCTTCCTTCCTGCCTTCCTCACCTAATCTGACAGAGGAGGTGTGAGCCGGAGACAATTTCCTGGGCGAGGAGGAGGAGGAGGAGGAGGAGGAGGAGGAGGAGGAGGAGGAGGAGGAGGAGGAGGAGGAAGGAAAATGAGGAAGGTGACGCTAATAGGAATGAGGAAGGACACAATAATATCCTAGAGAGAGAGAGAGAGAGAGAGAGAGAGAGAGAGAGAGAGAGAGAGAGAGAGAGAGAGAGAGAGAGAGAGAGAGAGAGAGAGAGAGAGAGAGAGAGAGAGAGAGAGAGAGGAAGCTTTCGTTAACTTACCCTAATTATTTTTACCTGCATTCGTCCACACATTCTCTCTCTCTCTCTCTCTCTCTCTCTCTCTCTCTCTCTCTCTCTCTCTCTCTCTCTCTCTCTCTCTCTCTCTCTCTCTGTCTTTAATTAGGAGCAGGATAATTATTTCGCCCTGTGATTTGCTTTCTCTATCCTCCTCCTCCTCCACCTCCTCCTCCTCCTCCTCCTCCTCCTCCTCCTCCTCCTCCTCCTCCCCCTCTCTTCCTCTTCCTCCTCCTCCTCCCATTCTTCATGCACCTTTTCTCCACCTGTTCCCTTCTCTGCACTCACATTTTCAGTCTTCTGGCACTACTGTTGGCACCCTCTCTCTCTCTCTCTCTCTCTCTCTCTCTCTCTCTCTCTCTCTCTCTCTCTCTCTCTCTCTCTCTCTCTCTCTCTCGCCGTTAAAGGTGCCGACCAAGGATTCACACTTGTTTACTTAGATTCTAATTGGTATTGACTGACTCTCTCTCTCTCTCTCTCTCTCTCTCTCTCTCTCTCTCTCTCTCTCTCTCTCTCTCTCTCTCTCTTAGGATAGAAAAAAATGGCGAGGCTTATGTAATGTCAGAAACACTAAATCTTCAAACTACAGAACTCTCATAATGGACAAAAGAGAACAAACAAACAAACAAACAGACAGACAGACAGACAAACAAACAAACAAACAGTGCCGAACAAATAAGCCAGAAAAAAAGTTATGCATTTAAAAAGACACACACACACACACACACACACACACACACACACACACACACACACACACACACACACACACACACACACACACATCACACACACACATCAGATACACATACCAGAAATAACTAAAGAAATACATTATTTTTTCCTTTCTATTTCCCATTTCCTCTAAAAAAAATAAATAAAAAAAGGGTTGGGAGTAGTATTTCCTTTCACTTATCAAGAAGACTGACAAATGGTCTAAATATTTGGCGGGAAAAAGACCCTCTCAACTTGCAGGTTCCGATAGAGAGATAGAGGAGAAGGAATGAAGGAATGAAGAAATGAAAGAAGGAAAAAAGACAGGAAGGGAGAAAGAGAGGGAGGGAAGGAAGGAAGAAAGAAAGGAAGGAAAGAAAAAAGAAAGAAAGAAAGAGAGGAAGTAAGAGGAAAAGGAAGAAAGGGAGGAATAAAGAAAATATATAAAATTCAACCACAAACATATAGAAAGAAAGAAAAGAAAGAAAAGTAAAAAGAAACAAAGAAAGAAAAAATTGAATAAAAGATGAGAAATAAAAGGGTTAACCAAATTAGTTCAAAAGGTGTCTATCTTGATATTCCCCTTTGAAACAGTTCAAGTCGTAGGAAAGATGAAAAATAAACATTACGAGGTAGCAGTAGTAGTAGTAGTAGTAGTAGTAGTAGTAGTAACAACAACGCAAATAGCAAAATATATTATGTAAGAGCAGTAGTAATAGTAGTAATAGTAGTAGTAGTTGTAGTAGAAACCCTAAAAATAACAACAAAAATTAATATCTACCAACAATAGCAGTAGTAGCAGCAGCAGCAGCAGTAATAGTAGTAGTAGTTGTAGTAGAAACCCTAAAAATAACAACAAAAATTAATATCTACCAACAATAGCAGTAGTAGCAGCAGCAGCAGCAGTAACAGTAGCAGAAGTAAGCAGAATGATGACACTAGCACTGCCAAAAACAATACAAACAGCAGCAGAGGAGATTGTTCCTTTTATCGCAGTAGGAGGAGGAACCGCCGCGACAGGGGAAGCAAAGGGCGGCCCACAGCACCACCTCCCCTTCCGTTGTTTACCTTCTTGTAATGGAAACTTAGAGACGAAATATGAGGCGACACTTGTTATAAGGGCGAGGATAGCGTCAATATGGCAGGGAAATGAGACCAGGGAGAGGAGGAGGAGGAAGAGTGATGAGAGGAGTGAAGAGGAATGAAAGATTGGACGAGATGAGGAGTGGAAGAGAAGGGCTGAAGAGAAATAACATGGATGAGAAGGAGGAGGAGGAGGAGGAGGAGGAGGAGGAGGAGGAGGAAGGTGATGAGGAGTGAAAAGGAAGGGAGGTTTAGTTGAGATGGAAAGTGGAAAAGGAGGATTGAAGAGAGAAGAGAAATAACGTGGAGGTGGATTGGAAAAGGAGTGACGAAGAGAAGAGAAAAGAGAAGAGAAGAGAAGAGAAGAGAAGAGAGGGGAGGAGAGGAGAGAAGAGGAGAGGAGAGGAGAGGAGAGGAGAGGAGAGGAGAGGAGAGAGGGTGAGAGAGGAGAGAGGAAGACGTGGTTAAGGAAGGAGAAGGGAAATGAGAGGAAAGTAGAAGGCAGAGAAGAAATAGAGAGAAGGAAGAAAGCAGGAAATAAGAGACAAACAAGGACATAGAAGAAAGGATTAGTAATATACAACAGTAATATACAAATGGTGGAAAATAATAGAGAAGAAAGAAGAATAAACAGAAATTTAAAAAAATTAAAGAACTGTAAAAATGTAATAAGGGGAAACAAATGAATAAGAAAAGAGAAAGAGAATAAAACTGAAGAGGGGAAAATAAAAACAAAACATTGGGCAACACTACAACACATTTTCTTTTACCTCCTCATCAAGATTTCCATTTTCTATTTCAGAACTTAAATACCATCCCCTCTACAGTCTGCCCCTTTAAAATCCCTCCTTCCTTGTCCTCCCTTTTTTTCCCTCCCATTTCTCCATTCCTCTTCTTCATTCCCTTCATTTCCCTTCACATTACTTCATCTCTTCTTTACCTTGCTTCCCTTTCCCCTCACATTCCTTCACCTCTCCTTTACCTTCCTTTATTTTCCCTTTCTCCCATTCCTCCATCTTCTTCATTCCTTCCTTTTCCCCTCACATTTTTCTTTTCCGTTTCCTCCTTTATCTTCCCTTCTTTTCCCTTCCCTTTCGTCCCTTTTCCCACTCACATTCCTTTATTCCTTTCCTTCATTCCCTTCCTTCCTCCTCATATTGTTGTATCTCTCCCTCACCCTCACACTTTCTCCTTACATCCCTCAATCTCTCCTTTACCTTTCTTCCCTTCCCCTCCCTCTACCCTCTGTCCCTCCCTTGCTCTCCCTCCTATCCATCCATTAGACCAAAAGGGATCTGATCGCGTGCTATCTATTGTTTAGGCACCTCCCTTTTTCTCCCCTTTTCTTTCTCCCGTCAGGGCCCATGAAGGTGAAACAAAGATACAGTACTCTCACTCTCTCCCTCTCTCAAGCGATAAGGGAGGAGAGGAAGAAGAGAAACGAAGAAAGGAGCTGAGGAAAAGAGGATGAAAGCGTGGTGATGTGAGGAGAAACAGGCACAGAGAAGGAGAAAAAGGGTGGGGAGGGTGAGGGGGACAAGGGCGTGGGGAAGGCGGCGGAGGGCGTGGCTGGCCGGGGCTGCATTGGCGAACATAATAAAGACAGGTGAGATGAGTTTTAGCGACTGAAAATTAAAGGTGAGCTAGGCATTGATTCCACCACCACCACCATCACTACCACCTCCACCACTACAGCTGCGCCCTCCGCCACCATCGCCACCGTCACCAGCTACAGCTATGTAATATTGCTATTGTTACTATGGTTACTGCTACATCTCTGCCCTCCATCACCACGATAATAAATAATTCTTCTACGAATGACTGCTTTCATCACTATCTCCCTTAATACAATAATAACTACTACTACTCCTACTGCTACTGCTGCTACTACTACTACTACTACTACTACTACTACTACTACTACTACTACTACTACTACTACTACTACTGCTGCATCTATTACTACTACTACTACTACTACTACTACTACTACTACTGCAACTCCTTATACTACTACTACTATTACTACTACTTTTACTATTACTACTACTACAACTACTACTACACTTCTACTTTCCAACACTATTACAACAATCAACCTATTACTACTACTACTACTACTACTACTACTATAACTACAACTACACCACTACTAACACCATAACTGCTACTCCCCAAAACATTCTCCTAACTCACTCCTAACCTACACCCATCACCTCCCCTTACTTCTACCTCCTCAATATTTTCCCTTTCCCTTATCTGCCCTCGTCCACTATTCCCCCTTAACCCTCCCCTCTAAATCCCTTACCCTTCAACTTCGTTCCCCTTACTCCTCTTCCCCTTAATACCTCGAGTACTCCGAGCCTCCCCTTCCCTCCCCATGTCTCCCCTCAGTGACCTAATGTAATAAGGGGCAACATTATAACTAAATGGAAAGGTTTACCTGGTCTCTGGAATAAATGGGACCTAAATGGGGTGATGTAATGGCTGTAATGGGGACGATGGAAGGTGTAATGGTCCAATGGAATTAATGGTTTATGAAATATGGAATGGGTGATGTGTTTTTTTAATGGGAGAGAAGGTTATGATGTGAGCTGATGTACTTAACGATCTGGGTTGGTAATGGGTTAATGAGGTGATTGATAATTAAAAAGCGCGGGAAGAATGGTTTATAAAGTATGTAATGGGTGATGTGTCTTTAAAAAGGAGGGAAAGATTATGATGTGGTATGACATGTTTAATGATCCGGATTACTAATGGGTCAGTGGGATAGGTGGTAATTAAAGAGCGTGAAAAGAATTGCTTACAAAATATGTAACGAGTGGTTATGGTGTGATCTGATGTGTTTGATGGTCTGCTTCTGTAATGGGTAATTGGAATGAATGATGTAATTAAATAGTGAATGGAGAGTGTGGCTTAATGAGATAGGAAGATTACCTGTAAATCAAAGGGTGCAGGAAATGGTTCGAGATACTTTTATGGAAATGACGAAAGCTAACTAATGGGAAAAATGATCTAGTGAAGCGTAGAGAGAAACTTGATGGAAAAGTAGTGGAAGGAATGAGACTTAATTTGAAGTTAATGGTTGCTTGAATCTTGTTAAATGTTGCGGAGGTGAGTGAGCTTGTTGAAAAATAGAAGGAAATTGTTTACATAATGGGAGGAATAATTTAATGGAGAGGAGCTTAATGAAATGACTGATGGACTCTAACTTAATGGGTGCTTAGACTTAGAGTTTAATATTGTCAAGAAAAAATTAGCTTGACTGAAATGGGAAGAAACAGTGTACTTAATGGCAAAACTAACTTAATGGAGGTACGAAAGAAGAGCTTAATGAAACAGCTGATGAACTGGACTTAATGGGTCCTTAAAAGTTTGAGGTTAATTTTGTGAATATAAATCAGCTTGTTTAATTAGGAAAAAAAAAAAACAGTTTACTTAATGGAAAAACTAACTTAACGAAGATACGTGAAAACAACTTAACGAAACAAATGATGAACAGTCCTCAATAAACGGGAAATGAGTGGAAAGAAACAAATAATAACAAAATTTAATTAAAGAAACGAGATGCCCAGGTTAATTAAAGGAGCTACAGTGTGCTCTCCCTCTC
>NC_087172.1:17812429-17814929 GCF_035594125.1 Scylla paramamosain
CGTAGTTTCTCACCAAGGTCTCAAGAAGCTCCACATAGTTTTATTAGCTTTGTGATTCCCCAAGAAGCCAAGAATCACTGCGACAAAGCTGTTCCACGCTGCTTTCTCCGTCCTAGTGAGTTTCTTGGGGAACTCTTTGCACTCCACAACCTTTATTTGTAGACCGACGAAGACACCGGCATCCACTTTTGCCGCGGACAGCTTAGGGAAGAAATCTTGGAGATACTTGAAAGCTGCAGACTCCTTATCTAGAACTCTGACGAATTGTTTCGTAATGCCCAATTCTAAGTGCAGTGGTGGAAACTACCTTTCTGGGGTCCAACAATGGCTCCCATTTGATTTTGTTCTTCCCGACACTAAACTCGGTCCGCTGTGGCCAGTCCCTCTTGTGGTAGTGTGCCACGGTGTCCCTCTTGTCCCAAAGGCAAAGATAACAAGGAAACTTGGTAAAGCTGCCTTGGAGACCCATCAAGAAGATCATCATTTTGAATTCTCCGATAACCTCCCAACCGTACTCTTCATATTTCAAGATCTTGACACTACTGTATTCCTCTTTGAGCTGGACAGAGTGAGCCAGGGGAGGAGATGGATACATGTCCCCGTTATGAAGCAGCACTGCTTTGAGGCTCCTGCACGAGTTGTCGATGAAGAGGCGCCACACGTTGGGGTTACAGGCGATTCCAATTGCCTCAAACAGACCGATCACATTGTGGCAAAAAACAGAGCTCACCGTGACGAGTAAAAAAGCTCGAAAAATGCTTGTGACACTTTCTCTCCCTTGATATTTTCACAGTTTCATCTGACAAATTCCATTGCTTGAGTCTTTCACGTCAAAAGCTCGGCATTGAACTTTGTGAGACCAAGATCTCTGATCAGGCCGTTGACGTCATTTTGGTTGGGATAGTAAGGGTTTCTTTCCTCAGCTGGGCCTCTGAAATTTGGATCAGTGACTTCATCTCTTTCTGAACAGTTTTTCTTTTCTCAAAATTGCTGCTCTCTGTAGGAGGGGGTACGGGGAACTCAGGGCAGTGTGGCACTGGCGCAATGATAATAGATAATAATGATAATAGATCAGTAAATTAGTTTCAAAACATCGCAGTCCAGATCAGAAAAAAAAATTAAAGAAATTAATTTCTTTGATTTCTAGATAAAAGCAGTAAAGAAATAACATTTACTAACCAAAGACAAAAAAAAAAAAAAATAAATAAATAAATAAAAATAAAATTTTGTTACACGGTGAATTATTATTCACTTGCACATTTACTTAATTACATATGGGATTTATTTAAGTTACATCTCAAATAATTCTACTCGTGAAATTGAGTATCTAGTGTGTATTCAAGCTTTGCCTTATTATGATTTATCCACACGTTCGTCTGTCTGTTCTTTGCTACTTTATTTTGTATTTTTCTTATCTTTATTAACAATCGTTCATTTATATTTTCGTCTCTCTTCATTTTCACGCTATTTTGCACATTTTCTTTCTTATTTTCATTGACAATCACATATAATTTTTACCATCTTTCGTTTATTTGTTCATTGCTACGTTATTTTTCACTGATTTTTATCTCACTATTAACGAACACGATTCATTACCATCCCATCAAACATTGCTTTCCTTCCTTTATTCCTTCCAAGACACAGTACAGCATTTCTAACCAAACTCACAACGAATTGATTCAGGAATTTGTACTTATTCGAAACTTCATCCCTATAATAGAATAACAATAAAAATAACAGAACACAATAAAAAGAATCGAGACAATTAAGATTCACATTCACACTTATGTAGTCACTTCACACACACGCATACACACACAAAAACAATAATACATAAATAAACAAACAAATAGATCAATCAGTCAGTCAGTCAGTCACTCTATCAGTCAGTCAATCAGTCAATTAATAATAAATCAATAAAGAAATAAATAAATACGTAATTAAACAGATGAATGGATATAGAAACAAATATGTTAGAGGAATAATCAAGTAGAATAACAACATCCCCTTCAGACTCTGCGAGATCAACTACACGTCCCAATCAAGAGAGAGACAAGATAGCAAAGACGAAGGCTCCTCCCCACCAACTTTTGGCCCATGCCGGAAGAACGACAACACATTTCAAGGAGGAATGACAACGCAAGGCCGTCTATGAAAAGATGCAGAGAGAGAGAGAGAGAGAGAGAGAGAGAGAGAGAGAGAGAGAGAGAGAGAGAGAGAGAGAGAGAGAGAGAGAGAGAGAGAGAGAGTTTCACTCCCCTACAGCCTACATTTTCCCCCTCTATAATTTCGTGTCCCATATCTGGCTCAACGCGCGCGCGCGCGCGAGCGAGCGAGCGAGAGAGAGAGAGAGAGAGAGAGAGAGAGAGAGAGAGAGAGAGAGAGAGAGAGAGAGAGAGAGAGAGAGAGAGCGCCTAGACTTTTATTCACTCCCCCTACTGCCTAAATTTCTTACATAATGTTGTTGCCCCTGGCAGAGAGAGAGAGAGAGAGAGAGAGA
>NC_087172.1:17819929-17827429 GCF_035594125.1 Scylla paramamosain
CTGTGGCTCGCAATGCACTCCGTCCCGCGAGGAGGCGAGAGGGAAGTGTGTTGTTACTGTTACGACCAATAACACGCTGACGAGGCGCTCTGGTCCTCCCTTCCCTCGCAGCGCTGCAGTGAAGGCCCTCCTCAACATTATGGTCCACTACACTCCTGCCTTGGCTGTTACTTTGTTTGTTGATGTGATGGGTTCCTGTGATGTAATGTGTGGTGGTGTTGTTGAGGTGGTGTTGTGGTGGTGTTGTGGTGTTGTTCTGGTGGTGTTGTGGTGGTGTTGTGGTGGTGTTGTTGTTGTGGTGTTGTGTGTTGTTGTGGTGTTGTTGTTGTGGTGTTGTGGTGGTGTTGTGGTGTTGTTGTGGTGTTGTGGTGGTGTTGTGGTGGTGTTGTGGTGTTGTTGTGGTGGTGTTGTGGTGTTGTTGTGGTGTTGTTGTGGTGTTGTTGTTGTTGTGGTGTTGTGGTGGTGTTGTGGTGTTGTTATGGTGTTGTGTTGTTGTTGTTGTGGTGTTGTGGTGTTGTTGTGGTGGTGTTGTGGTGTTGTGGTGGTGTTGTGGTGTTGTTGTGGTGGTGTTGTGGTGTTGTTGTGGTGATGTTGTGGTGTTGTGGTGGTGTTGCTGTGGTGGTCTTGTATTGTTGTGGTGGTGTTGTGGTGTTGTGGTGGTGTTGTGGTGTTGTTGTGGTGGTGTTGTGGTGCTGTTGTGGTGGTGTTGTTGTGGTGGTCTTGTATTGGTTTTGTTGTTGTTGTGGTGGTGTTGTGGTGGTGTTGTGGTGGTGTTGTGGTGGTGTTGTGGTGGTTTTGTGGTGTTGTTGTGGTGTTGTTGTGATGGTGTTGTGGTGATGTTGTGGTGGTGTTGTGGTGTTGTTGTGGTGTTGTTGTGGTGTTGTTGTGATGGTGTTGTGGTGATGTTGTGGTGTTGTTGTGGTGTTGTGTTGTTGTGGTGTTGTTGTGATGTTGTTGTGGTGTTGTGGTGGTGTTGTTGTGGTGTTGTTGTGGTGTTGTTGTAGTGTTGTGGTGTTGTTGTGGTGTTGTTGTGGTGTTGTGGTGTTGTTGTGGTGTTGTTGTGATGGTGTTGTGGTGTTGTGGTGGTGTTGTTGTGGTGGTGTTGTGGTGTTATGGTGTAGGTAATGAATGTTTTGTTTCGTTAAAGTGATATGATGGTTGGTATTGTTATTATCATTATTTTTTTCTTTTCTTCTTTTCTTTCTTCTTCTTCGTCTTCTTCTTCTTCTTAATAGTATAGTAGTAGTAGTAGTAGTAGTAGTGGTATCTTCCTCGTCTTCTTCTTCTTGTTTGTAACAGCATTATCATTATTATTATTATTATCATCATCATCATCATCATCATCATCATCATCATCATCATTGTTTTTTATTACCAAAATTTATAATAATATAGTTTTAGTATTATGATGATCTTGAATGTTAGTATTATTGACGTAATGCGATGACATTATTATTTTGTCATTGCTACGAATTACTGAAAAAAAAAAAAAAAAGCAAGCCGTGGTTCGTCTTCTTATCCTCAATCCTTATAATTACATTTTCCAGTACATTTCAACATGAGTTCATCTCGCTATCAATGAAACCAACACAAACACGTCTCACTTCTAAGTACCACAACACCGCGCATCGCCACCACTGCAGCACTCTGACTCCAGGAGCGCGCGGCGAGCCAAGCACCTCGTTAACTTTTCAATAACCTGCTGGCGACGCTGGTCTTAAGGCGCCCCGTTCCCTCATGCCGCGCAGAGGACCCAGGCATCTTGTTACTTTTACGACGCCCTGCCGGATCACGACGCTCATACCGCGGGGAAAGAGCCTTCCTTCACTGACGGGAGACGAGGGGTGGAGAGGGCAAGAGGCGGGCAGGACAATTAGTTAATTTATTGATAAGAAACATTAAAGCAATACTCAATACATGTAACATAATAACAATGATCTTCCATAGTTTTATATAATTCACACATCCCTCATCAGTCAACACTTAACCTTAAAGTATCATTAATAGTTAAAAACCAAATAATTAACCTAATAAATCTCTAAAAATTATCATTTGAAATATTAATAAAAAAAAATGCCACCTGACCGATTGAGAAACATGATCACGTACAGGCTCATATTATTAAACGCTTTGTTCTCTCATCACGACAATTTTCAAAGACTAATGAGATGGGACGCGCCCCTCGCACCTCATTTGACAACACCTGGACTCACACCTTTCGCCTGTTATCACCTCCACACCCTTTCCTCCTCAACCACGTGACAAATGTATTGCATGTGATTGGTGGACGCCTCTTGGCATGGGCTAAATAAATTAAGGGTCCCAGAGTCGACTGGAGGGGGATCAGCACTACACTTCGAGGCGAGCACACCCATCTCTACCTCATCTCTAGGCCAAATAAACGGAAGAAAACTCCAAGATGTGACTCCTTCGCCCACATTCCCATCATAAGGGAGGCAAGGTGTGAGGACGACGCACCAGCCCGCTATATATTAGAGGGTACCATCGACAGGGGCGCGTTACACAACTTCCACTAAAGCTTGTTCAAAATATTGGTAGTAGAGGCAAGGCAGCCAAGTGTTTCAGATTACAGTCCAGAGGCAGAACACGAGGGTGGTGGTGGTGGTAGTGGTGGTGTTGGTGGTGGTGGTGCAGGTGGTGATGGTGTGCCAAAAATACAATAATTTATTCAGTAATGGTATTTGTGAGAGTTGTAAAGATAGCAGTGGTAGTGATGGTGGTGGTGGTGAGCCAAAAATACAATAGTTAATTTAGTTATGGTATCTATGAGAGCAGTAAATGGAGTAGTGGTGGTGGTGGTGGTGAGCTGAATGTCACTTAGGTACAGGTGCTAACTGTTTACCTGTCCAATTAACGACAGTGGTGAACAGGTGTTGGTGCCACAATGACGACGAACTTGAGAGAGAGAGAGAGAGAGAGAGAGAGAGAGAGAGAGAGAGAGAGAGAGAGAGAGAGAGAGAGAGAGAGAGAGAGAGAGAGAGAGAGAGAGAGAGAGAGAGAGAGAGAGAGAGAGAGAGAGAGAGAGAGAGAGAGAATCATCAAGCAAAACAGAGGCAATAAAACACGGTGGGTACGCACAAGACAGACATAAGAGACTGAGGAACAGAAGCAGCACGAGGGAGATAAGGGAGGAAAGGAGGCAGATCAGGGACACATGAACACAAGACGCACGTGTACCGCGACATTTCTCATCACGTTATCTTCTTCTGCCAAGACGACAATGTGAAAGAAAAAAGAAAAGACTGATTTACGAGTTATAATCTTCACCCAAACATCTACCACTAACACCACCACTACCACCGCCGCCAGCACAGCCATCACTCTCTCTCTCTCTCTCTCTCTCTCTCTCTCTCTCTCTCTCTCTCTCTCTCTCTCTCTCTCTCTCTCTCTCTCTCTCAATCTACAACAGCAGAGGCGTGAATAAATGAACAAAAAAGAGAGGATATTAAAAAGACAGGGTATTAAAAAGGACTTGTAATTTTTCTACTTTTAAAATCGAGGATGAAAGTTAGAGAAGTACAAGAGAATATTGACATAATAATAATAATAATAATAACAATAATAATAATAATAATAATAATAATAATAATAATAGCAGTAATAATAATGATGATAATAATAACAATAAAATACAAACACACACACACACACACAAAATATTTAATTAAGTATGAGTGGCTGCTAATGTTTCTCTCCAAATTTGACTCACGCCCCCCTCTCCCCCTTTTTCTCTCTCTCTCTCTCTCTCTCTCTCTCTCTCTCTCTCTCTCTCTCTCTCTCTCTCTCTCTCTCTCTCTCTCTCTCTCTCTCTCTCGTATCAGCACGAACTCTTGCTTGCCTTAAAACGGACCATGAAAAAAAAAAAAGGCGCGCTTGGGAAACGTTTCTATTTAAACACGAATGCTTTCTTCCACTTAAACGAGTTTATTCTACTTTTTTTTTGTCTTTAATTATGAACGTTTCCTTCCTCTTAAAAAGTATATGAACACTTTTAAAAACTTAAGTATGGTCTACTTCTTTTTAATATAATGGTGTTCCTCCTCTTAGAGATGGTTCCGTTTTTTTATCTAATTATGAACTGAATATTAATCCATTAGATTCCTCTTACTTTATCTTTAATTACTCAAGTTCTCTGAATAAATAAATTCCACTCTTTTCACTCTCAAGAAAGCACTCTTCCACTAAAGAGTACATTCCACTAATTAATCTTCAACACGAGCTCAATCTTCCACTTACAACATGTTCCACTTGCTGCTTCAGAGGGAAGCGTCATGCCTTAAATTCCACCTTCCATTCACATGCACTCCACTTTCACATGAGCGGCTCTTCACAAATACTCCACGCTCATTACTTACACAGGGAGGGCACTTTCCTGTCTGTCTGCCTGTCTGTCTGTCTGTCTGTTTGTGTCTGCCTGTCTGCCTGTGTCTGTTTGTCTGTCTGTCTGCCTGTATGTGTGCTAATAAATATGGCAGTAATACTTTTTAAAACATAAAAACGTAAGAAAATAAGGGAAGCTGCAAGAAGCCATCAGATCAGGCCTACATGTGGCAGTCCATTTTATCATTCACATTCATAAATTTGTCTAATCTTTTAAAATTCCCTAATGGCTTTCTTATTTGTGTGTGTGTGTGTGTGTGTGTGTGTGTGTGTGTGTGTGTGTGTGTGTGTGTGTGTGTGTGTGTGTGGTAACAAACACGGTGGCAGTACTTTTCTGTGTGTGTGTGTGTGTGTGTGTGTGTGTGTGTGTGTGTGTGTGTTTGTGTGTGAGTGGTAATAAACATAATGGTAGTAATTTTCTGTCTATCTGCCTGTCAGTGTGCGGTAGAGAACACGGCGGTGTGCTGCTAAGTGTGGTACTGTGGTGGTACATTCATAACTTTCCCACAGTGTATAGATGCCTGTATTCCTTCAGGTGTGTAAGTCAATCACTTCTGCCTGACAGGTGTTCAGAATTCAAAACTTTAAGAGCTAATAAGTATGAACAGGTAAAATCATAGTGTTTCCTCCTACACATCTATATTTTTTTCTTTAATCATTTTCAACATTCGGTTAATCTATTTATGTCTATTTCTCTAATCCTCCTTTCTCCTCTCTCTCCTTTATCCATACCTCTTCTTTCTTAGCATTATTTTTTCTTTCAATTTTCTTTATTTCCTCCTTGGCATCTTTACGTTTGTTCGTTTGTTTGTTTATTTGTTTTCCTTCGCCACTTTCAACATCCAGTTCATCTATTCGTGTCCATTCCTAGAACTCAACACTCTCTTTTCTCTCCTCTTTTCATCCTCCTCCTCTTCTTCCCTTTCCAATATTTATTCTTTTCTTTTCCACGTTTCTCTTTATCTCATCCACCCATTACTCTCTTCTTTCC
Source organism: Scylla paramamosain (assembly GCF_035594125.1). Taxonomy (NCBI): domain Eukaryota; kingdom Metazoa; phylum Arthropoda; class Malacostraca; order Decapoda; family Portunidae; genus Scylla; species Scylla paramamosain. Next base: position 17,825,322 of record NC_087172.1, read on the forward strand.
TTCCTACTACTTATTCCTTTCTTTTCCACGTTTTATCTCTTCCATCTATTATCATCTTTCCTTTCCAACACTTATTCTTTTTTTCTAGACGGTTATCTTTCTCTCCTCCATTCATTATTCGCTTCTTTCCTTCCTACTTTTTTTTCCTTTCTTTCCTGCGTTTCTCTTTCTCTCCCTCATCCATTATTCTCTTCTTTCCCTCTTACAATCTATTCCTATTACGTCCTTCTCCATTTACTTTCCTCCCTCTTCCTTCATCCTCACATGAGTTCCTTCTCCATCATCATTCTCTCTCTCTCTCTCTATCGTCTATCTGTAAGACTTCCTTTCCTCCAAGCGTTCACTCATCCATCTTTTCATACACATTTACCTTCCTACCTTTCTCCCTCCTCCTTCTCCTTCTCCTCCTCCTCCTCCCTCTCCTCCTCCTCCTCCTCCTAGACACGACCTCTGACACACAACGCATCTCTAGGAATAACCACTCGACCTTTCACGCTGCCACACACACACACACACACACACGCACACACATACACACACACACACACACACACACACACACACACACACACACACTCCCAAAGAAATATCCGTATCATGTCTTGATTAAAAAATTGATCTTAAAATAAATAAAAGGTCAAAAGTAAGAGTTGTGAGAGGTGCAGAAGAGAGAGAGGAGAGGAGAGGAGAAGTGGCAACAAAAGGGGGAATGGAAACAGAGAGGAAAGAATATGAGAGAAGAGAAAAGGAGGGTAAGAATAAGTAAAGATGGAAACGGAAAGAAAAAGAAAAACTGGATGATAAGAAAAAGCAGAAAAATGAGAGAGAGAGAGAGAGAGAGAGAGAGAGAGAGAGAGAGAGAGAGAGAGAGAGAGAGAGAGAGAGAGAGAGAGAGAGAGAGAGAGAGAGAGAGAGACTGACAAGAAAAGAGATGAATGTGCAAAGGTAATGCGTGTGACTTGACAAACATAAGACTGAATCTGAGGTAGTTTACATGCAAAAATTCTCTATGTAATCCTCCTCCTCCTCTTCCTTCTTCTCCTCCTCCTTCTCTTCCTCCTCTTTTTCACCTCATGTACCTTTTTTTTTCTCTCTTTCTTTTCCTGTATTTTCTTTACCTGCGTGTGCTTGGCAATTTGCGTCGTAATGAACATGAATATTTTGCAACAGGCCGGCTGTAAATTACTACCAGAGTAATGCGCTTGTTTTACGTGTTTTTAGGGCTTTCTTTCTTGTGTGATTTAGGACCTGGACTGCAGTTTGTGAATGCATTATGAGATGTTTACATTATCTTCCCTATGGAGCAGTGAAGGCTGGCAGGCAAAACAGATGGGAAAGAGGGTGTGCTTGGGATAGAGACAGAGATGTTAGTGAGGGTGAAAGAAAAGGAATGTAGAAAGATAGATAAGAAAGGGAACAGTGTAAGGAGAGGTAAGGGAAGTCAGGGAGAAATATAGAGATAGAAAAAAGACATATAGGCAAAAAGAATAAGCTTGAGGCAGAGAGGCAAGGAGAGTGGAAAGTGGGAGAAGGAAAGTAAGGTGATAAACACGAAGACGCACGGAGACTAAGAAAAGAGACAAGAAAAGATAGGGAGAGGAGCAGAGAAAGCAAAGTAGATTAAGAAGCAAGTACTGAGAAAGAAAGGAAGACAAGAGCATTAGTGCAGAGAAACAGGGAGAAAAAAGGCAGGTAGAGACAGGGAGAAAGGTAAAATAAAAATAGGAGGAACCTTAGAGTAGAGAGCAAAGAGGAAGAAGAAAGACATGGGTGGGAAGGAAGGTAGGAGGGAAGGAAATGGAGGACAGGGAGGGAGGCAAGGGCTGAGGCAAGGTAAGGAAAAGCCAGCTGGAGGAAAAGAGGGAAAAAATCACGCAGGGAAAATGAGGCAGGAAAAGCAAGAGTCAGGCAGGATGAAGTCGTGGCTGGGAGAGGGAGGGAGAGCGAGGAGGAACGAGGGAGAGGGAGGTAGAGGATGAAGGGTGGAAGGACTTGTAGATACATCGCCTTGATACATCATCACTTTAACATTCTCTCTCTCTCTCTCTCTCTCTCTCTCTCTCTCTCTCTCTCTCTCTCTCTCTCTCTCTCTCACTATTTCAGCGTCA
>NC_087172.1:17832429-17837429 GCF_035594125.1 Scylla paramamosain
AATATTATGAGGAAAATTGAGCGAGAGAGAGAGAGAGAGAGAGAGAGAGAGAGAGAGAGAGAGAGAGAGAGAGAGAGAGAGAGAGAGAGAGAGAGAGAGAGAATCGTTACCTGTGCCATTATAGAAAATTTTGTGAAAAATGAATGAATGAATAAGTGGCAAGGATGGAACTGAATGATGATGATGATGATGATGATGATGATGATGATGATGATGATGATGATGATGGTGATGATGATGATGATGACTGATAGTGGCAATAGTTACAGTAATAGTATTGATGATTACTTTGTGTTTCGGGTAGTATGGTAGAAGCAGTAAAAGAGGAGGAGGAGGAGGAGGAGGAGGAGGAGGAGGAGGAGGAAGAAGAATGGGAACAACCATCTATAATAACACACAACAGTTCAAACTTTCCATTCGCAATAAAATAACCCCCTCTCTCTCTCTCTCTCTCTCTCTCTCTCTCTCTCTCTCTCTCTCTCTCTCTCTCTCTCTCTCTCTCTCTCTCTCTCTCTCATTCATTATTCACACGACAAAAGAAGCTAAACAACTTTGTCTTCCATGTTTTTCTTTTGTTTTCCCTCATCACACACTAAATCTTTTCCCACCTCCTCCCTTTCCCTCCTCCCTTTTCCTCCTTTTACATAATCTCATCATACTCGTACATTTTCTAACGCACCTTCAGAAAATACAAATCTCAGCCACTTACTCCCGTCAGCGAGATGGAACGCTTGCCATGGTTTGTTTACATTCTGCAGGCAAGGACCGTCCCCGCCCCAAGACTGTCACTACGTACTGTCGCCTTTGTATCTATATGGGGTCGAAATTTAGTGTTTTTTTTTTCTTTTAGGGATAACTGAAGGAAATTTGGTAAGGGAGAATATAAGGGAAAAAAGATCACTCAAACACACACACACACACACACACACACACACACACACACACACTCTCTCTCTCTCTCTCTCTCTCTCTCTCTCTCTCTCTCTCTCTCTCTCTCTCTCTCTCTCTCTCTCTCTCTCTCTCTCTCAGATCTCATCAGCAAAGAAGAGAGGAGCAGGAGGGATGGATAAGAATAATGAACAGTAGTGATGGGGAAATAAAACGGAGAATAGAGAGAAAAGGAGTTAATTATCAAACGAAGGAGGAGGAGGAGGAGGAGAAAAGTAGCGAAAATCTTATACAGAACAAAAACAGCATATAAATTTAGAGAGAGAGAGAGAGAGAGAGAGAGAGAGAGAGAGAGAGAGAGAGAGAGAGAGAGAGAGAGGATTTGGACAAGGGAGAGGAAGGCTGCTGCAGGCTTCACTGGATGGAAGTTAAAGTAGAAGGACCATTGTGAGTTTCTCTCTCTCTCTCTCTCTCTCTCTCTCTCTCTCTCTCTCTGATCCACCCGCCCTGCCATTTGTTCCATCCATCACCTTCCCTTCCATTACCTTCATATACTCCACCTAATCAAGAGGAGGGAGTGAAGAAAGAAGGAAGGAAGGAAGGAGGGAAGGAAGGAAGGAAGGAAGGAAGGAAGGAAGAAAAAGTAAATTACCTTCATTTAGTTCCTCAAGAATTAATGTTTTGTTTTGATCTTCCTCCTCCTCCTCCTCCTCCTCCTCCTCCTCGTTGTTAGCAGGGTGGCACCTTCCCTACACATCACCAAGTTTGTTATAGACTTTATTGAACGATATTTTTAATGAGCTCAAGATGGCCAGGGAGAGAGAGAGAGAGAGAGAGAGAGAGAGAGAGAGAGAGAGAGAGAGAGAGAGAGAGAGAGAGAGAGAGAGAGAGAGAGAGAGAGAGAGAGAGAGAGAGAGAGAAACACATCACGTCATCGGCATGTGGTCAATTAAGTTTTTATTTGTTGTGTTCAATTAGACTCTGACAAAGGTATTTCAAGTAGCATTCTTACTAACTAACAACAACAACAACAACAACAACAACAACAACAACTATTACTCTTTATGCATCAGGAAAATCGGTCAAGGGCAAAAAAAAGTAAATGAATAAAAAAGTTATATAAAATGTCATTCCATGTAAAAAATAATGACTATAAGAACCGAGAGAGAGAAAAAGAGAGATACCAATATATTTTTTTAAGGTGCCTTGATACTCGTCTTTCGAAACAGTTCAAGTCGTAGGCAGGAAGAAAAACGAGGAGAGAGTTCCGGAGTTCATTAGTGGAGGGAATGAAAGAGTTAAGATGCTAGTTAACTTTTGTATTGGTGAGAAGAATGAGAGTAGAGTCTTGTGCAGGGAAATGAGGGGAGGGGAGGAGGCATGCAGTTAGCAGGTTCAAAGGGGCACTAACCATGGAAATAACGGTAAAGGATATCAAGAGACGCAACACTGCAGCGGTGAGAGATTCAAGACAGGAGAGGAATCTATGAGAAAAGATTTCGACTCCACCCTGCTTAGAGAAAATATTACTACTACTACTATTCCTACTACTACTACGACTACTACTACTACTACTACTATGCCTTGAACACTTCCATTACATTTTCTTTCACTGCCCTACACCTTATTTAAGTAGCGCTGTTTCTATAAAGGAGGGTTAACATTACTACCACTACTACCACCACCACCACCGCTACTACTACAACAACAACTACTACTGCTACAACTAAATGCCTCTAACACCTTGAACACTCCCATTACACTTTCTTTCAGCTCCCCACGCCTCCTTGGTTCTTTAAGTGGCCTTGTTTACTAAAGGGGCGCCACGCCTTCTGGAGCCACCACGAGGGGAGAAAAACAATGAGCGGAAGACAGAGCAGGATTACACTGGGATATTGGAGATTAGGATGGAGGGAGATGAATGGGGAGAGAGAGAGAGAGAGAGAGAGAGAGAGAGAGAGAGAGAGAGAGAGAGAGAGAGAGAGAGAGAGAGAGAGAGAGAGAGAGAGAGAGAGAGAGAGAGAGAGAGAGAGAGAGAGAGAGAGAAGAGAGAGAGAGAGAAGAGAGAGAGAGAGAGAGAGAGAGAGGAGAGGAGAGGAGAGAAGAGAAAAGAGAAGGGAAAGGAAGGGAAGAGAGAAAAGAGAAGGGAAGAGAGAAAAAAGAAGAGAAAAAGAGAGAAGAGAAAAGAGAAGAGAAGAGAATAGAGAAAAGAGAAGAGGAAAAAAGAGAAGAGAATAGAAGGGAAGGGAAGGGAAGGGAAGGGAAGGGAAGGGAAGAAAAAGAGAAGAGAAGAGAAGAGAAGAGAAGAGAAGAGAAGGGAAGGGAAGGGAAGGGAAGGGAAGAGAAGGGAAGGGAAGGGAAGGAGAGAGAGAGAGAGAGAGAGAGAGAGAGAGAGAGAGAGAGAGAGAGAGAGAGAGAGAGAGAGAGGAGAGAGAATCTTTCTTTCCCATGACAAATACCATCAAATCTCTCTCTCTCTCTCTCTCTCTCTCTCTCTCTCTCTCTCTCTCTCTCTCTCTGCTTTTCCTCCAGCCCATTTCTCTAAACTCTCGTCTCGTCCCCTATGCCAACTCTCCGTCACTTGCAGCTCTCCCTCGCTCTCTCTCCTCCCACACGCGCTCTCACCGTTGCCCAGGTAACAAACATCCACTTCTCTACCTCCACCGCCTCCACTTTTTCTCCTCCCCCCTCCTCCTTATCCTTCTCCTTCTCCTCCTCCTTCTCCTCCTCCCTCGCCTTACCTTGATCCCATAGCGGTGACAAAGCGAAAACATCCCGTATCTGAGCTTTCCTTTGCCTGAATTTTCCCTCCCAGTTTTACCCAAGGATTTTCTCTCTCTCTCTCTCTCTCTCTCTCTCTCTCTCTCTCTCTCTCTCTCTCTCTCTCTCTCTCTCTCTGTTCTACCTAAGGATTCTCACTCACCTTTACTCAAGCATTTTCAACAATCTTTATTACATGATTCTTACAGGCACGGTAGAATAATAAGAAGGAAGTGTGGTATAATAAATATTGGAAAATTAACATCTTAGGATTATTATTATTTTCTACTATGTTTTTTATTGATTTCCTGCCTCTCTTTTTTTATAAATCTGATTGTTCGCTAAGGATCCTGGCATATTTCCATTGCTGGTTCTCATGTTATGTAGGAGAATTAAGCAGAACTTGTTAATTGACACTTGTGATTAAAGAATATCTTTTATCTTCCATCATTTCCTCGCTGTTTTTTTTTTTTTTATCTTTTTCCTTTGAGCAGTTTCTCCATATAGTTTGTTTTTAATTATACAGTGTATTCTTTAATTTATATTCTTAACCTCTTATATTTCAATTCAGTATCTTCCTTATGTTTTTCTTTTTTATTTGCTAAGAGCACCAACCCATTATATATATATATATATATATATATATATATATATATATATATATATATATATATATATATATATATATATATATATATATATATATATATATATATATATATATATATATATATATATATATATATACCTTACTGAGACTCTGCACACATTCTCTCTCTCTCTCTCTCTCTCTCTCTCTCTCTCTCTCTCTCTCTCTCTCTCTCTCTCTCTCTCTCTCTCTCACTATCTATCTATCTATCTCTATCTCTTTCTCTCTCACATTAACATGTCCTACAAACAACAATAATTATTGCCAAACCTAATCGTTCTTTGCCAAATGTAGCTAATCTTTCATTACCTTCACCTTATTAACCTTCCCATTGCTGCCAACCTTTCTAATTTCACTAATCTGCTCTCACTCTCCCCTCCGCTCTACGTCACAAGGAGGAATTAAGAGGCGCCGTAGAGAGAGAGGCTGCTAATGTTGTCGGTCTCGTTTTTCTTTCAGTTATGTAAGACTTGATGGGATACTGTTTTAAATGGCGCGGGGATTGAAGTCTAGAGTGTTAGAGGATTTGTCTTAGTGGTGGTGGAGGTAGTAGTAGTAGTAGTAGTAGTAGTAGTAGTAGTAGTAGTAGTAGTAGTAGTAGTAGTAGTAGTAGTAGTAGTAGTAGGAGGAGGAGGAGGAGGAGGAGGAAGAGGAGGAGGAGGAGGAGGAGGAGGAGGAGGAGGAGGAGGAGGAGGAGGAGGAG
>NC_087172.1:17839929-17874929 GCF_035594125.1 Scylla paramamosain
CTAAAATGAACCAATGGCGCCCCTCCTCTCCTTCCTTCACTCCGGTATCCTAAACTGCCGAAGAATTTCACTCATGAAGAGAGAGAGAGAGAGAGAGAGAGAGAGAGAGAGAGAGAGAGAGAGAGAGAGAGAGAGAGAGAGAGAGAGAGAGAGAGAGAGAGAGAGAGAGAGAGAGAGAGAGAGAGGCGCTGATGGCTTGTTTGCGTCGGTAATGGACGGGAAAATTTCAGGCGAAGAAAAGATAATATTATATAAGAGAAACAAGAAAGACGAGCTAAGAGAAGGAAAAATATGTAGATAAGATGAAATATTTTTAGAAAACAATTGGCGAAACAGAATCAGAATGAGGAATAAAGGAAGAATAACAAAAACTACTATTGATAAAACAGATTACAAAGTTATGAACTACGATAAAAAAAAAGAAAAGAGAAGAAGAAAGGTGGTGAAAAAGAAAATAAAGCATATACATAACAAATTAGAACTAGAAAGAGGAATAGAAGAGAAATAAGAAAGATTACTATTGACAACCACAAAGCAGAAAAAATAAATACATGAAAGTAAAAAAAATGCAGGGAAAAATTAATTAAATGAAACTAGAACATTGTGGTGTAATAAAAAGAGTATGGAAAAAAAGGAGAAACGAGGCACTTATTAATAAAACACGATTAAAAAGAACAACAGTAAAAAAATTGCGAAAAGTCACAAAAAACCGGCCATAATTGAAAGGAAACACGGTGGACTGGAATAAAAAAACAGTAAACAATAAAGGAAAACAGAAAAAACTAAGGAAAATACAAAAATAAAGCGAAAAATTTAAAGGAAAACACGACAGACTGAAGTAAAAACGTATAGGAAAAAAATGAAACAGAAGGAATGAAAAGTATTAAAGTCCCCAAATGAAAGGGAAAACGTGAACAGAAGTAAAAAAAAAAAACCTATTAGAAAAAAGAGAAAAAAAAACGCATCAGAGGAAACAAAAAGGAAAAAACGACAAAAGATAATGAAGGAGAGAACAGAAAAAGGTACAAAATGAAAGGGGAAACACGAACAAAAGTAAAAATTGTATTGGAAAAAACGAAAAAATCTTGGAAAATAAAAAAAACGAAAAGAGCAAACATTATAAAGGAAAAAAACGGCGCCAGATGAAAGGAAAACCGAAGAGAAGAAAAAAACAAATTGGAAAAAGAAAAAGAAAACATAACGAAGAAAAAAATGAAAAAAACACCAAATCAAAGAAAACCAAGACGAGCAGAAATAAAAACGTATTGGATAAAAGGGAAAAAATGAGGAAAAAAAAACGAGAAGAAAAACAAGTGAGGGTTGGATCAGATATCGGCATCCATTTTCTGTTGCTCTGAAGGAATACATCGCCTCGCTCCGTTTTCTCTCCCTGAGCCATAAATCTTCCCCTGATTCCATTTCAGACGTCAAAATTCTATCGCTGGGAAGAAATAATAACACAATTCTGGAGACATTACAGAGAAAACGACGTAATTCTCTCTCTCTCTCTCTCTCTCTCTCTCTCTCTCTCTCTCTCTCTCTCTCTCTCTCTCTCTCTCTAATTATTCTACATTTTTATTTTTTTATCGGTTTCTCTTTTTTTGTCTCCTCTTCTTGTTTCTCTTTTTTTCCTCCTCTTTCTCCTCCTCCTTTTCTACTACTCTCCAGTTTTCCCCCTCTTTCCTTTTTTTTCACTTTTTGTTTCCGTTTTTCTCCTTTCTCCTGTTATTTTCTGTTTCCTTCCCTCTTCCTTCTCCTTCCCTACTTTCTCTCTTTTACTTTTAATTTTGTTTTTTTCTTTCTTTTTTGTCCTGCTTTACTTCCAATTTCTCTCTCTCTCTCTCTCTCTCTCTCTCTCTCTCTCTCTCTCTCTCTCTCTCTCTCTCTCTCTCTCTCTCTCTCTCTCTCTCTCTCTACACCATCCTATCCCCCTCTCAATTTTCCTTTCCCTTTATCTCCCCTCCTTCATCCATTATCCCCATCACCCTGTACCTTACCCCCATTTCCCTTCACTTACCCTCTACCTATCTTCTCTACATAAGTCTCCCTTCACTCCAGGTTCCTCTCCCCATTTCCCTCCCATCCTCTTGCCCATTCATCCTTTGTCCTCGCCTCTATTTATCTATCGGTAGCCCCACCTCTTATCGGGAAGGGTGGTGGAGGTGGAGCATTATGTAGGTCAGCAGGTTTGGAGGTTAGGATCCCCCCACAAACCTTCCACAACCTTCTACGAGTCTTGTTATCCCCTCCGCTACCAGTTTACTGATGCCTACCTATCCCCTCGCCACCCGACCCTCAGCAGTGTTAGGCTTATCTACGTGCGTACTTGCTTACACACTGCCTGGCTCTCTCTGTTTGTCCCTGTGTTGTAAATCCGGTGGCTACGGGGAGTCTTGATCCTGATCTTGACGGGCTAAGGTCAAGTTTGTCTGTTTTATTATGTATTTTGTATTTGTTTGTTTTTTCATTTTATTTTTGTAAGGTTAGATTTTTTGGGTGTTTTGATTGCAAGAAGGGGTACAGAGAGAGAGAGAGAGAGAGAGAGAGAGAGAGAGAGAGAGTCACGCCCTATCTCTCACTGTCAGTTCTCCTCTTTAATGGACAGAGAGAAAATCATCTTTGTTTAAAATCCCTGGTCGCTTTTCCCCGCCTTCTCTCTCTCTCTCTCTCTCTCTCTCTCTCTCTCTCTCTCTCTCTCTCTCTCTCTCTCTCTCTCTTTCTATTGCTTTCCCCTCCCTCTCCCCCTCGCTCACGCCAGTTCTATCCTTCCGCCAGGGTGTGGTCGCGAGAGAGAGAGAGAGAGAGAGAGAGAGAGAGAGAGAGAGAGAGAGAGAGAGAGAGAGAGAGAGAGAGAGAGAGAGAGAGAATGTATGACAGACAGAGAGAGTCAGATAGATGCGCGCGCACACACACACACACACACACACACACACACACACACACACACACACACACACACACACACACACACACACACACACACACACACTCACAATCATCATCATCATCATCATCATCATCACCAACAACAACAAAAATAAGATAAAAAATACTTAAGTTCATTTTTCTAATCCAAACGCACTTAAACTCAATCCGATTATGAACTGACTTTACCAAATCTCTCTTGACCCATCTCTCCCATCCCTCCCCTCCCTCCCCTCACTCCCCCTCTCTCTCTCTCTCTCTCCCTTTCCCCGCCTCAACAAGGGCCCCGGATTGAGGATAATTGATATTGGATTAAGTAGACAGGTGGCCATTATGCTCCCTGCCTCCCACAACAGTGCCAGCCGTCTCATTGCTGATTGTAGTAGTAGTAGTAGTAGTAGCAGTAGTAATAGTAGTAGTAGTAGTAGTTTTATCTTAGTACTTCCTTATAAAGTTCTGAGATTCTGATCATTATATCCTACTACTACTACTACTACTACTACTACTACTATTACTACTACTACTACTACTGTTATTCTTGTTACAAAGTTGCGAGAGCTCAACTTTATTTATTTCACTTTTGCCCTTTCTCTCCTCCTCCTCCTCCTCCTCTTCCTCCTCTCCTCTTCCTCTTCGCCTTCATTGCAGTTTCCTCACCCTTCACCTTCTCTCCAATCTCTCCTCCTCCTCCTCCTCCTCCTCCTCCATACATCTCCTCTACATCTCTCTCTCTCTCTCTCTCTCTCTCTCTCTCTCTCTCTCTCTCTCTCTCTCTCTCTCTCTCTCTCTCTCTCTATCCGCACACATTTTCCCTTCCCTTCCTTTCCTCACATCTCTTTCCCTCCACTTTCTCCCTTCCCCCCTCCACCACCCACACTCCACCCCTCCCTCCGCTAATTACCCTCCTTCCTTCCTCCCTTCCTCCCCAACTTCCCTCCCTCCTACATCATTTATTCTCCATCCCTCCCTTCCTCCCCTCACCTTTTAAACCTCTCTCCACTAGTCTCTCTTTTTCCTCCCTCTCTCTCTCTCCATCACTCTAACCTCTTCAGTTCCTGTTTCTATCTTTGTCCCTTTTCGTTCTTCCTTTTCTTTCTGTTACTATGCTTTTTTTTTCCTTTTCCTTCCTTCTCTATCTTTTTCGCCACTTGTTTCCTTTTTCTACCCTTCCCTCTCTCTTTTCTTCCCCTTTTCTCTCTTTCTTTTCTCTTCTCTTCTCTTCTTTTGCTTTCCGTGTCTCATTCCATTTCCTTCCCTACTTTTTTTTCCCTTCCTTTCATTTCTTTTCTTTCCTCTTCTCTTTTTCCTTCCTTTCTCTTGTTGCACTTCCTTTGGTTTCTTTTTCTACTTTTTTTCCTTCTTTATTTCCTCTCCTTTTCTCATTCTTACCTTTCCTTCTCTACCTTTTCCTTTCCCTTCCTGTCCCTTCTCTATCATTTCTTCCTTTTTCCTTTACGTTCTTTTTTTCCCTCTCCTCCTTTCCTTCCCAAACCTTCTTTCTCTTCTCTTCTCCACCTTCCATTCCCTCCCTTTTTCCTACTCTTTCCTTTTCTTTCTCATTCTTTCTTCTCTCTTCCCTACCCTTTCTTTCATTCTCTTCTCCTTTACCTTCCTTTCCTTTTCTCCTACATTTGATACACTTTCTTCCCTCATTCCTTTCAGTCCCTTCCCTCTTCCCTTTCCCTTCCCTTCCCTCTCCTCTCCTCTCCTCTCTTCTCCTCTCCCTCCTGCAGGTGAGTGTTGACACATATCAAGCTGATCCTTCTCTCCGACGCCCGGGGGACAAACACACGTGCTTAGCTTAAAGGTAAATAGTCCTGAGAGAGAGAGAGAGAGAGAGAGAGAGAGAGAGAGAGAGAGAGAGAGAGAGAGAGAGAGAGAGAGTCAATACCAAACGGAAGAAAACGAAAAAAAATATATATAAAAGAGAACAGGAAGACGGAAAGAAGAGAGGATGAGGAGAAAACAAAATTCAAGTAAGTATGGAAAAGGAAAGAAGGAAATAAAAGCAGAGACAGAGAGCGTTTAAGAAAGCAGAAAGAAAGGAATAATTAAAGGAAAGACATGAAGGCAGGCAGGCAGGGAAGGCGCCCACGGTGTCGAGAAATGAGGGGCGTGAAAATAATGAAAGTTGTGTTCAGTTAAAAGAGGAAAAATATAACGAGAGAGAGAGAGAGAGAGAGAGAGAGAGAGAGAGAGAGAGAGAGAGAGAGAGAGAGAGAGAGAGAGAGAGAGAGAGAGAGAGAGAGAGACACCTACTTTTCAGAGACTGTGAAGAAAAAAAGAAAAAAATAGAACTTACAAAAAAATACAAGAAATATGAAAGAGACAAAGAGAGATGGACAAAATTATTAGTTAAAGCCCAAATTATTTTCAGCGTATCTTAAAAAATAAATAAATAAATAAATAAATAAAATGTAGCGTACAAACGAGAACTTACGTCGATGATCCACTGAATAATCTCCCTACGGTAAGAAATATTATTACAACGAATAGATAAATAATAACACTTCAATTCTCAACTTCGATAACATTCCTAACTCCATTCCAGTCCAGGTATTCCGAGTGTTCGATAAATTCCCGAAGCCGATCCGGATCAATACTAGTTACAGTTCATCGGAGTGAGGGGGAAAAAAAATATAGTAAAGCAGAAAAAAAGGGGAAAATAGTAAGATTGTAAGGCTGAGAATGGAAAAAAAGGGTAGTATGAAAAGGGAAAAACAGGTAATAAGCTGGAAAAAGGAGGAAAAATATGACTGAAAAGGGAAAATTTTAGTAAATAACAAAAGGGGGAAAAGGTGTTATGCTTGAAAAGGAGGAAAAATATAAAGCTGAAAAGGAAAAATAAATGAAAAAGAAGAAAGGTGGTAAGTGACCTCATTTTCAAGTGGTGGTGGTGGTGGTGGTGGTGGTTGTGGTGGTGGTGGTGGTGGTGCTGGTGGTGGTGATGCAGCTATGTCCTGGTTTTGATGATGACATAGTGATGGGCTGGTGTGATGTGCTATGGTGTGGTGTAGTGTGGTGGGTGGTGGCGATGTGGTGTGGTGCATGGTGATGGCAGTGGTGATGCAGTGCCCTAAGATACCAGAATTGCATTAATGGTGTGAAAATAGACTTCACTGGTAGTAGTAGTAGTAGTAGTAGTAGTAGTAGTAGTAGTAGTAGTAGAAGTAGTAGTAGTAGCTTATGTGGCTGACGTGGCAAAGTTTCCGTGGTGTAATCGAACGCAAGATTTATGATTTATGTGAAGTGTTCCTCTCCCTCCTCCACCCCCTCCCCTGCCACACACCTGTCAGGTAACCCTCGCCCCGCCGCTGATTAACGAAGTCTACCTGTCGCCTGGTACAGCCCTTGTCAACTAACTCTTTAAAGTAAACTAATTACCTCCAGCTCCGTGCATTGCCCGCCGCCCAGACGTCACCAATAATTTTCCTTCGAGGTGACGTAAAAATTATGAATAAATAAATGATTTTTTTGTTTACTACTACGACCATTACTGTGCTCGGAATACGTGAGGAACTTGTTTACTGCTGCTGCTGATGCTACTACTGTTGCTGCTGCTACTACTATAGTACAATGAGGACCTTGCCCTTTACTACTGCTACTACTACTACTACTATTACTACTACTACTACTAATAATAATAATAATAATAATGATAAATAACAAAAATAACAATAAACAACAACAACAACAACAATATGAAAGTCTCAACATAACCGATCCTCATTTAGCCAAAAAACTAAACATCACACTGTCCATCACACACACAAATAAATAAATAAATAAATAAATAAATAAATAAATAAATAAATAAATATACCCATCTGGCCTCTAATTCAGGTTCATTCGCTAACTTACGGGTCATCTAAATTGCTGTGCGTGGGCTGTGAAAACTCAAAAATTATTTCACCCCTCACGGACGCAAATTACGAGATGAAAACACTAAAAATGAGAAACTGGTCACCAAAATTGTTGCTTATTTCTCTGTGCTCAAAAATCTGATGCAACTTTCGTGGGCTGATGATGATAGAGAGGGAGAGGGAGCGAGAGCGAGAGAGAGAGAGAGAGAGAGAGAGAGAGAGAGAGAGAGAGAGAGAGAGAGAGAGAGAGAGAGAGAGAGAGAGAGAGAGAGAGTTCAGAGAAAGAAATATCTATAAATTTGAAACCAGTGTCCGCATTATCAATAAATAAGGAAATAGAAAAAAATAGCAGTTAATGTTAATGCAACAACAACAACAACAACAACGAAATCACAACAAAATTCTCTCTCTCTCTCTCTCTCTCTCTCTCTCTCTCTCTCTCTCTCTCTCTCTCTCTCTCTCTCTCTCTCTCTCTCTCTCTCTCTCTCCAAACTTTCATTCCTCCTCCTCCTCCTCCTCCTCCTCCTCCTCCTCCTCCCTCTCCACACGAATAAACAAAGGTACTACACATGACTACTTTTTTTCCCGTGGTACATTTTTTTCTTATTTCTCCCACGTTCTCTTTCCTCTTTTTCCCCAATATTCGTCGAGTAACATTAGTAGTAGTAGTAGTAGTAGTAGTAGTAGTAGTAGTAGTAGTAGTAGTAGTAGTAGTAGTAGTAGTAGTAGTAGTAGTAGTAGTAGTAGTAGTGGTGGTGGTGGTGGTGGTGGTGGTGGTGGTGGTGGTGGTGGTGGTGGTGGTGGTGGCAGCAGATCCAGTTTCACAAGTTAGTAATCCCTCCTACCAAGTCATGATAAGTCCCATTTTAGCTTAATCTCTCCAAGCGGTGAAGTTTTGTCCCTTCTAAAATCCTTATAAGACCTACTCTGTATCCACCCCGCCCCCTGCACCACCCCTCCTCCTCCACCACCACCACCACCACAACTAAACCTACTACTATTATTCATACTAAATTTACTACCACTGCTATTCTTAAACTACGTATTAAACACATACTCTCATTGCCTCTCATGTATAAACAGTTGGTGACACGTTAACACATCTAAAAGGAAGATTTGTTTTATTTCAACTAATTTACTGTGTTGAAGCTCTCTCTCTCTCTCTCTCTCTCTCTCTCTCTCTCTCTCTCTCTCTCTCTCTCTCTCTCTCTCTCTCTCTTCCACTTCTTTTCCTCTCTTGATCCTTCTTATGCTTTATTCTTTTCCTCATCTCCTACCCTTTTTCCCTTCTTTCCTCTTTTCTCCCTACTCCTTTTCTTCCTCTTTCCCTCTCCCTACTCCTCTTCCTCTTCCCCTCTTTCTCCTAGTCTCCTTTCTCTTGTCTTCCTAATTTTCTCTGTTTCTCCTCTTAATTTCACCCTTTTCTTCCTCCTCTTCAACATCAAATCATTCTTTTCTTTGCTCTTCTCACCATTCTCTTTCTTTCTTCTCTTTCCCTTCTTTTTCCTAGTCTCCTTCTTGTCTCCTTACATTCCTTCTCTGTTTTTCCTCTTCTTCCTCTTCCTCTGCTACACTAAACATTATCCTTTTTCTTTTTTTATCCCTTCTCTTTCCTTTCCTTTCTTCCTCCTAGTCTCCTTCCTCTTGTCTCCCTTCTTTCCACCTCTGTTTCCTCCCCTCTTCCTCCTCCTCCTCCTCCTCCTCCTCCTCTGCTACACAAAACATTAGCTACATAAATACACCAATAAGAAAAATAGCAAAAGAAACACGCCAAATTTTATTCAGGTAATTAGTTTGTCTGTCTCTTCCCAACAGCCTCGTTTAAATTTAACAAAAAAGAATTATATAAAGGAGAATAAAAAATGAAGCTAAAAAAAAAAAGTATATAAAAAGAACGTCACACATTTCAGTTTTTTTAATAGGATTTTACATTTCTTTATTTCTTTTTTATTTCTTTTTTTTGTTAATAAATAAAGCAGATGTTGGGTGGTGATATTAATATTCAAGTTTTATTTCATTATTTATTTTCCTTGTGGGATGAATAATGATTTTACGAGGAGGAAGAGGAGGAGGAATACGAGGAGGAATAGGAGGAATAAAAGAAGGAGGAGGAGGAGGAGGAGGAGGAGGAGGGGGGAGGTTAGAACAGAAACCAAGAATGAACCAATGGGTGAGAGAGAGAGAGAGAGAGAGAGAGAGAGAGAGAGAGAGAGAGAGAGAGAGAGAGAGAGAGAGAGACCCCACCTAAGCAATGAATCAAAATTATTCCCCACCCATGTCAGTCAGTAAGCAATTTTTAGCACACGTTCCCCTCTCACTACTCTCACCCCTCTCCCTCTCTCTCTCTCTCTCCCAGTCAATGCTAATCTCAGTAAATCCTGCGGCATAGAGTGTTTGATCCCAGAGCGTGATCAGTGCCAATCATCGGGCCAGATTACACCCCCTCTCCCCTACCCAATGTGCTAATGATGGCTGTGCTGGTGGTGGTGGTGGTGGTGGTGATGGTGGTGGTGGTGGTGGTGGTGGTGGTGTTTTCAAAGGTCCACATTTTCAAACTATCTCCGCCTTTTATTTCACAACTTATAACATGCTCTAGTAAAAGTTATTAGGGTTTTCAAGAGTTTTTCTTTTTTTTCATAATTTAAAGAGCATTCTGTAATACCAATCAAAATAAGAGTGTTTCAATGTTGTTAGTGATA
The DNA here is from genome assembly GCF_035594125.1 of Scylla paramamosain. Classification (NCBI taxonomy): domain Eukaryota; kingdom Metazoa; phylum Arthropoda; class Malacostraca; order Decapoda; family Portunidae; genus Scylla; species Scylla paramamosain. Next base: position 17,849,417 of record NC_087172.1, read on the forward strand.
GTTTAACGAGCATTCTTTACTTTTAACGGAAGAAAAAGCAGCAAGAGGGCCCGTTAGTCATATCCGTGGCTGTTCAAAGTAATCCTTATGAGAGAATAATGTGGTTTAGAATATAGGCCTACAGAAGACTTACTATAGGCCTAAGAATAACAGTTTCAAGTACAAGAGTAATCATTTCTACTACTGCTCCTGTTCCTACTATTACTACTACTACTATTACTACTACTACTACGACGACAGAGAGAGAGAGAGAGAGAGAGAGAGAGAGAGAGAGAGAGAGAGAGAGAGAGAGAGAGAGAGAGAGAGAGAGAGAGAGAGAGAGAGAGAGAGAGAGAGAGAGAGAGAGAGAGAGAGAGAGAGAGAGAGAGAGAGAGAGAGAGAGAGAGAGAGAGAGAGAGAGAGAGAGAACGCATGGAAAATTACTCTGCTGACAGGAACATGAAAAAAAAACGAAAAAGAAAGAATAAATTAACAAGGAAAAAAAGAAAGGAAAAAATAATGCACAAGGGGAAAGAAAAACAGAAAATCCCCGACGACCAGCGACAGTGGGGAAAAAAACAAGCAGAGGGAGGGGGAAAAAAGTGCTATAAAACATGCAAGTGAGGGGAAATGTTGATGGTAGGAAAAAGTACATCCAATTGTCTGTTCACAGGATGGCGAGACCTGAGAGGGGAGAGGGGAAAGAGAGAGAAGAAGGGGAGATAAGAGGTGAGGAGAGAGGTAAGGCTGGGAGATGGGAAGGGAATATGAGAGGAAGAGATGGAAGAAGTCAAGGGAAGTGAAGGGTGAGGGGAAGAGGAGATGATGGGAGAGGTGAGGGGAAGAGACGGGAGATTTAGGGGAAAGCGAGAGATGAGGTGAGGGGAAAGGGAAGGTAAGGGTAAAGGAGGGGAGGGAAAAGTGAGGGGAAAGGAGAGAAAAGGTAAGGGTACGAGGAGTGATGTAAGAAAGGGGAATGAAAGTAAACAAGGGAAGGGGTTACCAAGGTGAAAGTGAGGGGAAAGAGTGGGAAAGAGAAGGGGAAGAGAGTAAACGACGGCGAGGAGGAGGAGGAGGAGGAGGAAGGAAAATTATATGGAAGAAGTGAGTGGAAGTGGTTAGAGAGAGAGAGAGAGAGAGAGAGAGAGAGAGAGAGAGAGAGAGAGAGAGAGAGAGAGAGAGAGAGAGAGAGAGAGAGAGAGAGAGAGAGAGAGAGAGAGAGAGAGAGAGAGAGAGAGAGAGAGAGAGAGAGAGAGAGAGAGAGAGAGAGAGAGAGAGAGAGAGATCATAGTAAAGACAGCAAGATGAAGAGAAGGAATAAGGGAGAATGGAGGAGAGGAATTTGAAGCGAGTGATAAAATAGATGAAAAATATTAATCCTACGAAGAGGAGGAGGAGGAGGAGGGGGAGGAGGAGGAGGAGGAAAACAAATGGAAAGCAAGAGAATTGAAGATAAGAGAGAAATTGTGCATGGAGAGAAAGAAGAAAGGAGGGAAAGGAGCATGGATGAAAGAAAAAGGAAGAAGAAAAAGGAGAGTAGGAACATGAAAAGAGATAGACAAATGCAGATTAAATAAAGTGAGAGAGAGAGAGAGAGAGAGAGAGAGAGAGAGAGAGAGAGAGAGAGAGAGAGAGAGAGAGAGAGAGAGAGAGAGAGAGAGAGAGAGAATATCAATAAAAACATGCTACTATCAATACAAAAACAACAACAACAACAACAACAACAACAAAGACTACTACTACTATTACAACCATCACCACCACTACCAGTATCACTACAACACACACACACACACACACACACACACACACACATCTACCTCATCACCACCATCACCACAATCACCACCACCACCATCATCATCGTCATCATCATCGTCAAAAAAAAAAAAAAGGTTAAAAATTACATTCCCATCCCTCCCCTCACTCCCCATTTATTCCATTTCACGTCTCCCACCTCCACATCTGCTTCCCATTTATCTCCCTTCCCTCAGCATCGCCCATCATGCACAGCGTCCCATTCACCCCTTCCTCTCCCCCTTCTCTCCCATCCACCTCCTCTTTTCCTATATTTCACCTTCTCTCCTCTTCCCTTCAATCTACCTTTTCATTTCTCCTCTTTCCTTCCATCCACCCTCTCCTTTCCCCTCTTTCCTTTCCTCCTCTTCCCTCTTTCCATTTACCCTTTCATTTCTCTTCTTTTTTTTCCTTTTATCTTCTTCCCCCCATCCATCCTCTCCTTCCTCTTCTCTCCGCTTCCCCTTCCACCCTCTCCTCGAACTTCTTTTCTTCTCTCCTCTCCCTCTTCTCTTCTCCCCTCTCATCCCCCATCCATCCTTTCATCTCTCCTTCTTCCTATTTTCTTCCATCTCCCATTTCCCATGTTTTCCTCTACTCCTTCATTTCAATTTTCATCTCTCACTCTTCCATCTCATATCTCTCATCTATTTTCCCATTCTTCCCTTTCGTTTTCCCTCTTCCATTCTCTTTGTTTCTCTACTCCCTTTCATTTCCTCTCCTCTTTCTATCCTCTCTTTTTCTTTCTTTTTACTATTTTTTTTATCTCTTCCAGTCTACTACTACTACTACTACTACTACTACTACTACTACTACTACTACCACTTCAACTACTCTCTTCTATCTCTTTTCCTCCTCTGCTCCTGCCGTTACTTTTCCTCCTCCTCCTCTTCACTCCCCTCATCTTCTCCCTCCTCCTCCCTCGTTTATTCTTCTGCCCAGTGAATTACAATTTTCTACGCGTTTTATGCTCGTTATTTCTCTCTCTCTCTCTCTCTCTCTCTCTCTCTCTCTCTCTCTCTCTCTCTCTCTCTCTCTCTCTCTCTCTCTCTCTCTCTCTCTATTACTTGTGGTATGTACATTTAAGATTGTCATTATTATTATCATCTCTTCTTCCTCCTCCTCCTTCTCCTCCTCCTCCTCCTCCTCCTCCTCCTCCTCCTCCTCCTCCTCCTCTCTTCCCTTTGATCAAGACATTGAGAAATACACACTTACCCCTCCCTTCCCCTCACCTTCAGTCCCTTGTCCCCCCTCATCCCTTTTCCCCTTGTTCCCTGTCTCATTTTCCTCATCTTTTTTCTTATACACATCACACACACACACACACACACACACACACACACACACACACACACACACACACACATACACCCCTATTCCTTCACTTTCACCATCCCTCTCCATCATACTCTCACACGTTCTCTCTCCCTTCACCCCGTTACTTTCCCCTCTCTCACTCCCATCATCTCCCTCTTACACTTCATACACCTATTTCCCTCACTCCCACTCTCCCTCATTTTCCCTCCCTTACTCTCCCTTTAACTCTACACTCCTATTACCTTCTCTTTCACTCCCTTCATCTTCTCTCTCTTACACCATTCCCCTCAGTCACACCCTTCGGCTCCCTCATACCTCTTATTTTACCTTCCCCATCACCCTCCTTCCCTCCCTCCTATCACTCATATCACTCCACATTCCCCCTCACTTCCCCCTTCCCAACCTCCCCTCCCTGCCACCCTCAGACTCAGTACCTGCAAACACACTGCCCAGGTGCTCACTGACACAGGTGAGCCATTCAGGTGAGAGGGAATGATGGGCGTACCTGACAGAAGAGGTATTTGTGAGGTGCTTGTGTTTTAGTGGCCAGGGTGAGAGAGAGAGAGAGAGAGAGAGAGAGAGAGAGAGAGAGAGAGAGAGAGAGAGAGAGAGAGAGAGAGAGAGAGAGAGAGAGAGAGAGAGAGAGAGAGAGAGAGACTACACAATTAAATCTAAAGTGAGGAAACGTGAGATAGTTATGGCAAAAGAGGAAGAGGAGGAGGAGGAGGAGGAGGAGGAGGAGGAGGAGGAGGAGGAGGAGGAGGAGGAGGAGGAGGAGGAGGAGGATGTCTTATGGAAAGTACGTGAAGCGAGAAAAAGATGAGTAGAAAGTTGACGAAGAGAGGAGAGGAGGAGGAGGAAGAAGAAGAGAGGAGAGAGAGAGAGGAGGAGGAGGAGGAGGAGGAGGAGGAGGAGGAGGAGGAGGAGGAGGAGGAGGAGGAGGAGGAGGAGGAGGAGGAGGAGGAGGAGGAGGGGAAGAGGAGAGGAGGAGGAACAGGAGGAAGAAGAGATGAGTGTTTACAGAAAAGGGGAGTAAATGAGAGTGTGAAGTGTGTGATGTGAAAGGAGAAGGAAAAAATTAAAGAAAAAAAGGGGATGAGAAAGCGTAAGGAGAGAGGAGAGGAGAAATGAAAAGGGGGAAAAGAGAAGAGAGAAGAAAAGAAAGAATATAAAAAAGAAAAAAGAACGTCTGAGGATATTTACAAGAAAACACACAAAAAAATAAAGAAAGAAATGAAAAATGAAGATTGGAAGCAAGAGAGAGAGAGAGAGAGAGAGAGAGAGAGAGAGAGAGAGAGAGAGAGAGAGAGAGAGAGAGAGAGAGAGAGAGAGAATTATGATTAACAAGAGAAGGGGAAAGAGAGGGGAAAACAACTGCAAATTTGGGAGAGCAATGAAGATGGAGAGAAGGAGAGAGGGAGGGAGAGAGAGAGAGAGAGGGAGAGAGAGAGGGAAAGTAAATAAGATAGAAGACATGAAGTGTAATAAGGAAGATTTACGAATATGGAGAGATAAGGAAGGGGAAAGAACGAGAGAGAGAGAGAGAGAGAGAGAGAGAGAGAGAGAGAGAGAGAGAGAGAGAGAGAGAGAGAGAGAGAGAGAGAGAGAGAGAGAGAGAGAGAGAGAGAGAGTTAATAAAATATATACAATAGAAATAATGACACGATGAGGAAGAAATAAAAATAAGGCAAGAGAAATACATGAAAAATAGAGATAAATGATAAAGTAATAAAATAAAGACAAAGGGAAGAGAACGTGAGAAGAATACGAAGGAAAGAAGAAGGGAGACAACGAAATAAATATAGTGAAACAAGACAGGGACTGAATAAGAACAGACATAAAAAAGACTGAAGGAGGAGGAGGAGGAGGAGGAGGAGGAGGAGGAGGAGGAGGAGGAGGAGGAGGAGGAGTAAACTAAAATAAACAGACAAAACAGGTGAACAGAGTATTAAATAGGAGGTGAAAGAAAGGGAAGCTACAAGAAAGACAGGTATTCACAGAGGCACAGGTGAATATTAACAGCTTTAAAAAACACAAACAAAACAATGTAAACAAACAGGCATTTAACAAAGACAGGTACTGAAGGAACTACAGGTGGTAACTGACAGTTGTAAATAAATCTCAACAAAATCTTGTAAACAAAACAGACATTTAACAAAGATATTGATAGAAATACACGTACAAATTAGCAGTTGTAAAAAGTGTAAACAAAACGATGTAAACAAACAGGTATTTAACAGATAGAAATAATGGGTGTGTAAATAGACAGTAAAAACCAGGTGTAAAAATTAGACAGGTGTAATAATCAGACAAGTGTGAAATAGGTGTAAAAAAAGACGTGAAAATAAAACTGTAAACAAGTGTAAAAGAAATACCTATAGACAGTAACAGGAGAAAACGAAACAGGTGTTTACAGGAGACAGGTGAGATGAGGGTGGCAGTTGACATGATGGAGAGAGGGGAGGAAAGGGGAGAGAGAGAGGAGAGGGGGAGAAGGGGGAGGGCTAGTGTCTTCATCTCCCTCCCTCACCAAACTAATTTCTTTTCCTAGTGAAGGTAAATTTCCCACGAGCATTGTGCAGTTTTTTTTCTTGCCAGCTAATCTTTCCTTCTTTCTCCTCTCCCACTCTCATTCCCTCCACTCTCCCCTCGTCTCCATGCACTATTCCCTTCCTCTCTTATTCTTCTATATTCTCTTCTGCATTCCTACTTCCTCTCCTCACACTTCCCCTTCTATTCTCTCTCTTTCTCCTTTCTTCCTTTTACAATCTCTCAACCTCTCCCATCTTCTCATTCTCCACTCTTCTTTCTATCTTCTATCAGCTTTCTCTGTTTCCCTCTTCTAACATGCCACGCCTTCCTCCTTTCCTCTTCTCTCCCTATTCCCTTTTCCACCACCCCTCAACACTATCAACTTCTTTCTCACTTATCTCTTCCTTCCTTTCCCTTCCATTCCCAGAACTATTGCACCTTCCCTTGCCTTGCCTTCCTTTATCTTCTCTTCCCTTCCCTTCCATGCTTCCTCATCTTCTATTCCTCTCCCCTTACTCGCCTCCCACGTTCCCCCGGTTTCTCCCATATCCTCAAAATACATTTATCTACCACGCCCACACGCAGAAGTGAAAATGAACGGCAGGGAAACACACACATACACACACACACACACACACACACACACACACACACACACACACACACACACACACACACACACACGGGAGCACGCACAAAGGTGTACAACATGGAAAGTGGATAAGGAGGGAGGGAGAGAGAGAGAGAGAGAGAGAGAGAGAGAGAGAGAGAGAGAGAGAGAGAGAGAGAGAGAGAGAGAGAGAGAGAGAGAGAGAGGGGGAAGGAAAGTGTGTGTGTGTGTGTGTGGGGGGGGGGGGCAGGGATCTCGAACTAAGGGCGGCTCATGCATACTTCAGGAGTGTGGGAAGATGATGCTGCTGTGGAGGAGGAGGAGGAGGAGGAGGAGGAGGAGGAGGATGAGATGGTAGAAGTAGTAGTAGTAGTAGTTCAATTCAATTCAATTCAATATTCTTTATTCACACAAGATGTGTACACAAACTAAAATACATACTAAAACTAAAAGAAAGAAAAACATTTCATTTAATTATTAAAAAAAAAGACATAAATTTATACTAAATTAGACAATATCATACTGAATCCGACGTCACTCGGTGCACAAAGCATCAATCAACATCTTAGTTTCCCTTACATCTAAGATTGTGGTATCACATCTATCCCTCATCAAACACAATTCACGAATTTGTGCACCAGTCCGTGCAAGTTCGTACTGGTCACACTGCAGCTGCGTCCAAACCTTATTGATGTCTCCAATATTCATATTAAATTTGTATGAAAGATATCTTACATTACTGCCCATTATTGAATGTCTTCCATAAACCCCCATTCTTCCTATTGTTCTTATAACCATATTGTCTGATGTTAATATTTGGTTTATAAAAGCAATCTCCCGTTTTGCGAACCACATTTCTGGGGGCATAACATTAGCAATGTGAGGAAGCAGACTACAGTGTGTGGTCCAGGGCAGCTTCCACACTCGACGCACTGCAACCCTCCACGCTCGGTACACCGCTTCCATGCTACCATCACACACATTTAAAAGTTGACTACCATAAAAACTAGAACAATATTTAAAAACAAAGTATTTCTTACATGTGACAGTCCACCCTTAAAACGGGATAAAAATGAATTACATTGTCGATAAAAATCAGTCACACATTTAGAAGTATCACATTTAAAAATATTTCTTCCTAAAACATTTCCCAGGTGTACAATTTCCTCCATAATATCAATAGTTTTACCATTAATTTCTACATTAGGAATTATATTACTTCTTTTATTACCGTGGAAAACTATTAATTTGCTTTTCTTTTCGTTATACACAATGTCATATCTCGATGCATAATCTACACAGATGCTTATCATCTTCTTGAGAGCAAAAACACTTGGTGCTAGACCTTTTAGGTCATCAGCAAACCCGAAGGCTCCTGCATAGGTGCCACCCATGTAGCAGCCAACGCCAGAGTCTCGCAATTCCGTGAGTAACCCGTCTACATAAACACAATACAGTATAGGAGAGATCACACCACCTTGTTTGACTCCATTACTCACTTCAAATGTACTAGACAGTAAGTCATTCCATCTTACGCTTAGTTTTTGATTTACGTACATGTTTAACAATAATCTACATATAAGAGGACATACATTACGTTTCAATAGAATATCAAATAATTTGCAATAATTAACTCTGTCGAAAGCCTTGCTTGCATCTAAAGTAAACCCATAAACAGTTGTACCTTTAGATACATAATAAGACACAGTTTCTCTCACCATTGCTGTACACATAGTAGAGGATGTTCCTTCTTTGAACCCAAACTGCAAATCATTGGTCAATAGTTTATCCCTTTCTCTCATCAATACAATATTATCCAGTATTTTACTCATCAAACTACTAAGAGTAATCGCTCTGTAATTTTCACTGGTATTAAGATTTGCCCAACGACCTTTAGGAAGCGGTATCATAACCCCTTTCATCATGCTGTGGGGAGAGAAACCGTGCCTCAACATGGCTGAAAACAGTACAGACAAGTGTCCGTATAACACATCACCAGCATGTATGAGATGGTCAGACATCAGGTCACCCTCACCTTCTCCCTTTCCAGGCCTCACTCTCCGCAGTGCTTGACGCACCTCATCAGGCGTAATCAAGAGTATACTTTCATTACTATTTTTCTGACAAGAAATTACACTGTTGATGGCAGATTTTAAGCTATCCATCTCATTTGTATCGTATGAGGTACTGTTGTAAAGCTCTTCAAACTTTCCTTTAAATAAATCAGCTATATCTTTAGGACAATGTTTTCCATCAACTGCCTTAGGCGTTTTTTTCTTCTGTTTTCCCTTGTTTCTTACAGATCTCCAAAACTGTCTACCAGAAGCACTAGCCTGCAAACTCTCAGCTAATTTCTCTGTAGTTATTAACTCTTCTTGCTTTATAACCATCTTGCGTGCTTGGTGATAACATTTACGTGTTGTACGGCGTATTTCGGCAATGAGACTTTGCTGAGGTCGTTCACTGTCTACCCATAACCTGTGCCAAAACAAAGCAGTGCGAAAATAACCCTCAACACAATCATTCCAGCCTGGCACAATTTTCTTAACTCTCCCACAATTTGTCCTTGGTATACACTCTTTACTTGCCTTTATAAGTGCATTGGTGATATGATCATAAAATGCTGCTATTTCCATTTCATGCTGGGTGCACATATTATTTCTACACATTAACATATCTTCCGGTAGGGGAACATTTAACAGATATCCAGTGACTAACTCTTTATACCTTAATATATCCTCAGTATTTGCCTTATGCCAACATATGCGCTCGAAGGTCTCATGCTCAATATTTTCCACATTATAAGAAATAGTAACATCTAAAACACACTTTATAGCTATATGGTCTGATGGATTGTTTACAGAATCAATAGTAGTATAAGTCTGAAGGAAGTTAGATATATTGTCTGATATCAAAAAATGATCTATCAGGGATTTAAAATTATTTCCTTTACTGCAATAAGTATAAGCAACTGTGGATAAGGCATCATTATCACAACAATAAAACCTGTACTCATCGATAAATTTAACAAAGGCCCGTGTCTGGGGCGTAACACGGCTAAAATCAGTATTAAAATCACCACCTACTAATATAAAATCTATATCATTACTAAGACTAAGAACTGCTATATCACTCAGTATATTTACATATTCATTCACATTTTGGTCACTTCTTTGATCATCACAGGGCATATATACACATATCACCAAACCCGTTTGTTCTGGTAAATGAACTCGAACAGCACACAATCGTTTGGATTCATAAGGTACAGGAGTGACACGAAACCGCTTGGAGTCACGCCACAGGATGGCTGCTCCGCCGTGCGGCCTACCCCGCACCAGCCGACCCTCCTCCATGGCGCTGACCCCGTGCACATTCACACCCTCACCCACTCCATAAAACCAATCAAGCTGACTCATAAACAAACCATGCTCCTGGATTAAAAAAAAATCACTTTGATTATAAAGCTCACTTAGGAACGGTGCCCTTAAATCATCTGCATATTCACAATTATATGAAACACACGTTAAATTTCTACTGTCTTCCATTTTCATGAAATTGTACAAAAACATTAATTCCTATTTCTCCACTTTTCAACACAAACGCCTTGAGGCCAAATATCAGGTGACAACACTTTAATTTTGTCTCCCACAGAAACTGATAGCTTATATGATTTAAATATGGAATGTTCATTAGATACTAACTGCAATTCAAAATCATTGATTCCCTTGTCTCTTATATAATCCTTTATAACCTGATCATCAGTGTTACTCACAACTCGCGAGAGAAAAAAATCCCTCCTTGGGGGTGGCGCGCCCTTAAACATGTTACTGGTCGCACTACCCTGCACACGCCGCCTGCCGCCCTGCCTGGGATTTTCCCCTACATGGCGGGGCAGGAATCCTCCTCCAGGCTGTCGAGGGGGGTTTGATTTGACAGGCTTGCCGTTAGGTCCCACTGTTATCCATGGATTACCGTTCCTATGAGCGCCAACCGTTCTTGGAGCGCCGGTACCCCGAAGCGGCAACGCCCCATCTCTTGAGACACTTCCATTCCCAGACGACGATCCAAGACCACCACCATCACCACCGCGCGTTGCATCGACGCCGTGTTGCTCGCTACCAACCTCGTCGTCACCACGCCCTCCAGTCACCACACGTGAAGTATCACTGTCACGGTCTCCGCCATCGTCGACACCGCTCACTCTTGGTTCAGCGTCACCATTTGCCGTTGCAGCATCACCATCGGACATTCCATTATTCAGGCCAACACTTGCTTCCTGAAGTTGACTAACAGCTTCATCATCCCGTCCTGATGGTTCATCCTCTGTCTCCGACTGCGTATAATGCCTTCTACAAAGATCTCTCTGTGATAAATTATTTCTGCTGCATCCTCTGGGTAGGCTGTTACCAGATGTGACACCAGCATAAGAGGGTGGTTCTGCAACTAGATTTGTGACAACAGTCTCCATTTCTTCTTGTGTGTTTTTTATACGTCTCACTGCATCTTGATTGCAGATTATTTCAGCCTTTGCTTCACTCATATTATCCTCCAAACGGTGCACCCTTTCTTGGAGAGCCATTATCAGCTGGTGATTAGCGTAAGGATCAATGTCTTTTGGATCACATTTCGGCAGTCGGTTCAAGTCTTTAGCTACGAAGGATGTAGATACTTCTTTGCCATCCAGCTCCATCATAACTGTCAGGATGTCATCCACAGTAGACTCACTTTTCGTTTTACCGGGTACATTACGCCTCTTTTTAATTTTGTGACTAATCAGTTCATCGTACTTATAGACAAGTATTTCCTTCGCAACAGTTATCTCAGGTTCACTAAAGTGGCGTAACACCACTTCAGCAATATTATTTCGGGTAGATCTGTGAATATGAAACTGCACGAAGCACAAAAGCTCGTTCAAAACATATTCACCATCACTGTGGCTTCCAGATAACTCAGTTTCACTTGAACCTTTATTTGCTTCACTTTGGGCTTCACCTGAGTCATTCATGGCTTCTTATCAGTGACGTGGCTCTGACGTCACCAACAACACTGACGTAGGATTCCTGGCCGAATGCTATTGGATGGTAGGCCACAGATATTCAAGCTTTCATTTCTTAAAATCCACTGTCTTATCAAGCAGTTTGCATCACTCGGCCGTACCTCTATAACTTCATGGTGGGGTGTTGGGCATGCAGTCACTCGTAAATGCCTTAAAAACCCGGAATTTCACCAGAGATTCACCAGCAGGGTTTGTTGACAGCCAACCATCATGGCGGACGGCAGTAGTCAGTAGTAGTAGTAGTAGTCAGTAGTAGTAGTAGTAGTAGTAGTAGTAGTAGTAGTAGTAGTAGTAGTAGTAGTAGTTGTTGTTGTTGTTGTTGTTGATGATATAATAAAAGTAGTAGTAGTAGTAGTAGTAGTAGTAGTAGTAGTAGTAGTAGTAGTAGTAGTAGTGGTGGTGGTGGTGGTGGTGGTGGTGGTGGTGGTGGTGGTGGTGGTATCTATACTGTACATTCCCCTTGCATCACACCGCTAAGAGAAGCGAGAATTAGCACTAACATCCCTAGCATTAGCATCACCAACACTAACATCAACACCACCACTAACATACCACCCTCTAACTGCACCGCTCCAATGTCCTCTATATAAGAAACACCGGCCTGTATCAAACGACTATACCTCGCAGAATCATCATAGAAAACCAACCTTATACATACATTCCTAAAGGTGATATTTCATTGCAGACTGTGAGTACAAGAAGGAAGGTTTGACTTGATATAATCTGATTCACTAACCTATCGATCCGCTAACCAATTCAATGCCACTTGCCAACACTCGTCAATATAAATAAACACATTAATACCTTTCTTTTTCTTTTTTTTTTCTATTCTTGCTAATTTGTATCTTTTCAGTGGTGTTTTTTTTTTGGGAAGAATGTTTTAGGCAGGAAAATGTTATGCGAGGGGAAAAAAAATTATGCACCTTTTTTTTCGCACTAATCCACATTCTTCTACCAACAATCCACACGCTTCTACCAATGATTCACACTTCTACCAATGCTCCACACCCTTCCCACAATCCTCCACACCCTCACCCATAACACCAAGACAAGAGGGAACCATTAACAACACCATAACCTTCACCACTGCAACACTCGAGACAACACCTGCAACACCAACACGCTCTCCACAGCACTGCAACACCCAACACCAGCAGAACGTCCCTGCCCAACGACTTCCTGCAGTCATAAACCCCCCCCCCCCTCTCTCTCTCTCTCTCTCTCTCTCTCTCTCTCTCTCTCTCTCTCTCTCTCTCTCTCTCTCTCTCTCTCTCTGCCCACGTCCTGAGGCCAACACGTCACCGCCTTCAAATTCACAACGAGGCGGAGGAAAGAAAGTTTTAGCAGCATGGAAACGACAAAAGTGCGAGGCCTTAGGGGTAGAAGAGAGCGAGGACAAGACCAGGAGGGAGATGGGAGGCAGGGGCAAGCAGGGGAGGAAGCAAGGAAAGGCAGGGAAGGGGAAGAGGAGGAGGAGGAGGAGGAAAGAGAAAGGGAAACTGAAACGAAGAAAGAAGAAACAGAAGCCGTAGAGGTGGAAAACTGAAGAAACGAGGATCTATAGTAGTAGTAGTAGTAGTAGTAGTAGTAGTAGTAGTAGTAGTAGTAGTAGTAGTAAAAGAAGTATGGAAAATAAAAACTAAAGGACGAGTGTTTTAGAATGAAAAAAAAAGTAAACAGCAAAGAAAAGGAGAGAAGGACAAAGAGGAGAATATTGTAGGAGGAGGAAGAGGAGGGTGCTGCAAGAGAAAGAAGAGGAGGAGAGTGAGAGTGGAGGTGGAGGCAAGAAGTACTGCAGTGGGCGGGAGTGGAGCAAACTCGTGCGGGAGAGTGAACAGAGTCAGCTGGAGTAGCGAAATAAAGATGAACCATCAGGCAACAACAGTTAAGGCGAGAAAATGGTTGACTGACTGCACCTGCTGAGAGAGAGAGAGAGAGAGAGAGAGAGAGAGAGAGAGAGAGAGAGAGAGAGAGAGAGAGAGAGAGAGAGAGAGAGAGAGAGAGAGAGAGAGAGAGAGAGTGGCTGTAGTGGTAAATGGAAAGGTGTTATGAGGAAGAGGGGAAACACACACACACACACACACACACACACACACACACACACACACACACACACACACACATACACACACACACACACACACACACACACACACACACGAATGAGAAAATCATCTGGTTTGCTTACACGTTATGATGAAGGAGGAGGAGGAGGAGGAGGAGGAGGAGGAGGAGGAGGAGAAAACAAAAACAAAGATAAAAAAAAAGCATAAAAATATAAACAAAGGGAGAAAATCAAACTGGCTTCACACAAAACCATCACAGTGACCATCCCACAACCTCAGTATTTATGCCAGGGCTAAATGAGTGAGGCCGGCGTGCTAAGTGGTTGGTCACTCTCCAACACGCGGCCCGGCACTCCCCTCCCACACTACATCCACCTAGACACGCTATATGCAGGTAACGCGGGTGCCTGTTGCTAGAGTGCCTGTGTAGCCATGCCGAGGCCAAGAAATGTCTTTGAGAATAGAGTTGGGTTAGGTTAGGTTAGGTTAGGTTAGGTTAGGTTAGGTTAGGTTAGATTGGGCTAGATTAGGTTAGGTTAGGTTAGGTTAGATTGGGCTAGATTAGGTTAGGTTAATTTAGGTTAGTACGTGGGTAGGTACGAAGGAAGGAAGGAAGGAAGGAAAGTTAGGCTAGTTTAGACTGAGTTAGGTTTGTAGGAAGGTAGTTGCCCAGGAAGGAAGGTTAGGTTAGGTTACTAGATCAACTAAGGTTAGGTTTGTAGGTAGGTAGGTTAGGTTAGATTAATTTAGGTTAGTAGGTAGGTTAGGTTAAATTAGTAGATAGATATGAAGACTGACAAGTAGATATGTGTTGAGACAGATAAGCAGATAAACATGGATGAAGATTACCAATGTCTACGTATGTGTACATAGGCTTAAAAATAATGTTCTCCTTAAGTTATCCTTACGTAAAATTTTCACCCAGAACATTTTTTCCTCTACAGCATTCCCCCTGCAAAAAATAGTACCCCCAAAAAAAGGCATAAATGGACAGAAATTAAGACAAATAACATTACATAGTACATAACGCACACACAAACACGAGACTTCTCTATACACACACACACACACACACACACACACACACACACACACACACAAACACACACACTTTAATAACCTCACATCTTACAACAAACTGACCTGGTGACGTGTTAAGTGATCCAGACACGTCACCACACTCAACAAGTCATCAGTTAGTTCCTCTCTCTCTCTCTCTCTCTCTCTCTCTCTCTCTCTCTCTCTCTCTCTCTCTCTCTCTCTCTCTCTCTCTCTCTCTCTCTCAACGTTCAACTTTTCACCTTTCCTATTCCTTCCTTTTTTTTTTTTTTAACTATGCACCTTCTTTCCTCTCTTCTTTTCTCTCCCTCCCGAAATTCATCTCCTCTCCCCAATACTTCCGTCCCTACCTCTCCTACATCCATCACTTCTCCCTGTGTGTCCCCTCTCTCTCCCTCCTCTCTTCCCCTCCCTCCCCTGCCTCCCCCGCGCCCCTCTCAAGCTCCTCTCCAAAGCGTTCCTTCCAAGCGTTTGAAATCTGACACTATCGAATCTTACAACTTTTTTCCCTCCTCTATTTTCGCCGCCTTGACTTCGGGATCGCTGCGAGGAGGGTTCAAGGGTCCACGAGACATTCAGCGTTCTCTCTGACACGTGCTACAATATATTGCAATAGTGGCTGCCAACCTTTCCTACGCTCATGCAGCCTTACGGTAGCTTTTGGGTCCCACCGCTTAGGACGATCAATTACAAAAAAAAATGTATATAAATGAATAAATAACACGAATATTTCACATTTTTTGTCTAGTTTTAAGGCTGAAAATATATCAATAAAGGTATTAGGTTTCTATTTTAAACATGGGAAATAGCTATTGGGTCCCAAATAATTGTTATGATGTTTTGTGTGTAGTAAAACAAAATGCCACATCTCAAGCCCGTAAGGGGGGAGAGAGAGAGAGAGAGAGAGAGAGAGAGAGAGAGAGAGAGAGAGAGAGAGAGAGAGAGAGAGAGAGAGAGAGAGAGAGAGAGAGAGAGAGAGAGAGAGAGAGAGAGAGAGAGAGAGAGAGGGTAAATGATAATGATGTAGATATACAGAACAGCAAAAAGAAAAAAAAAAACAGGATGGCAATAAGAGGGTACTAATAGTAATAGTTTAAAGATTCACTGTTTCAGGTAAGATAAAATCCTCCAATGTATTGCAGAGTGTGCAGCAAAGTAAGTCACAGTAAGAGCAAGCAATTAATAGTTTAAAGATTAGCTCTCAGGTGAAGGACAACTCTCTGTACAACCCTTTCACTGCGGTATGCAACAAGTCAACACTAAAAGCCCTGTACATGATCTTTGCAGACACCCACACTTAAGAGAAAGGGAATGAAAAGGATAGACTTTCAAATGTCTAACCAGCCTTAATATTTAGAAGCGGATGTATAACGATAAGAAATTATGCAGAGTGGCTTGTGATAAAGAAATCATGTCTCGAGCAGTAGTGAGAGAGTTAATGCGTGGCAGAGTGTGTGTGTGTGTGTGTGTGTGTGTGTGTGTGTGTGAGTGTGTGTGTAGCAAGCAAGCAAGCAACAGGCGGGCGGTGCTGCAGGCGCTGGTCCCCCCCATCATGCACTGCACCTGTTGGCTTCACCCTCGCCTGACGAGCCTGACGAAGCTGACGAGCCTCCTCCCGGCGTGTCAATGAACCACCAGTGAGCGAGCCGAGTAATTAATGAGGCGGCGCGTCACAGTACCGGGGACACGTCTGTCTGTCACCATTACACTCACAATGCGCGAAAGAAATAAGTGTGTGAATGCTTGCCGGAATGACACACACACACACACACACACACACACACACACACACACACGTACGTTCGGTGGGTGCGATAACTGAGTGACTGACAATTATTAGGGCGCAGTATCCTGGTTTCATGAGAGGTTAGTCAAGTCCCTGAGGTCTTTTGGTGTTCTTTGATCTCCCGAAAGTGTCTGGCTGAAGAAACACACAAAGAAGGAAAGAACACACTGCAGCAGACCCTTTGACTCATGTGACTGTTTGTGATCTGCTGCACCATCTAAACTGAGACAGAGTTTTAATTGTGTTTTTTTAGCCATATAATGTAAACATGTACTTAATGTGTAATACTTAGCCATGAAAATCTGACCAATAAACCGTGACGTCCATCTGCCTGTCTGTCTGTCTGTCTGTCTGTCTGTTTGAAGTAAGAGATGCAATACACGAAACCACATAGTCCTTTCCAATAAGCCTCCTGTCTGTCTGTCTGTAGGGCTTTATGTAAGAAGGGCACTAGCTTAAGACTACAAAAGCTTACAAAAAAAAAAAAAAAAAGGTGCCAGTCCGTAAAAAGGACAGTGCCAAAAGGACTATCCAAAACATGAGGATAAATGTCTCGAATCCTCCTTCTTGTCTCTTCCTGTCTACCTGTCTGTCTGTCTGTCTGTCTGTCTAATTTTAAGTAAGGGATGTTTTTTACACTGCCACGTCACCCTCACCATGATACTGTTTAACTGCAACTTATGTAGGTATGTATATTTATTATAATGTGTAGTGAATCTTAACATTTATTGTACTCAAGCGATCAAGTCACTCTAATAAACCGTGATCTGTGCTTGTGTGTCTGTGTCCAGTCGGTGTCCAATCTGATGTAAATATTCCTTGCCTTTCCTCATTATATAAACAAAACAAAAGTATTTCACGTAACACCTCAAAACAACACAAGTATCCTCCTCTTAATCACTCTGCAATACAGAAAGGAAAGACACCACACAATACACAATACACAATACACAATACACGATACACTCCTTTCAGTCACTCAGCAGGACAGTCACGAGGGGCACTCTGTACTGCCTGCCAAACTATGAAGGAAGTGAATGAGTGAGTTGGGAATTAGAGTGAGCAACATGGAGGCAAAGAATGAGGAGGATGAGTAAGGTGAGTGAGACAATGAATAAAAACCACAAAAGAGCCACGGAAGGAAGCAGCCCTCCACCATCCACATCTCCACCAGACTCCACAAACTTCCAGGCTCCAGCAGTGCAGTAACAAAGTCTTCCCCCACACACCCCTACCATCTCCCAACCACCACAAAAAAGAACTCCCCGATACAGAATGTCTCGAGGCACGCCGCTGCTCTCGAGTCTCGGGGTGACATTCACTTTTGTTAACCTTCTTTTTTTAGCCAAGCAAGTTTCCCTTCCTGGACGAGACGATAAAACTCTGCCGACACGAAGCAGCGGCGGCCATGTTGATCTTGGGCTGCGATAACAACTCAGGGTCGCAGGTGAGGTGACTCGAGGCGGCAGGTAATTAATCAATATTGTGGCAGGTGAGAGGTGAAGGACATGGGGGGAGGGATAGTAGGAACAGGGAGAGAGGGAGGAGAGCAGGTGGTAGGACAAGGAAGACAAGAACAGGGTGCAGAAGGAAAAGTTGCTTGTGGGATGCTGATTAAGAGATTAGAGGCACCAGAAGAATGATGAGGAGTGGTGAGGAATGAAGGAACAGTAACTATTGGGTTTCTGATCTTCAAGTTCCATTTCAAGGCAAGGAAAGGGTAGTAAAAGAAAAATTTTGCTTGTGGGATGCAGATTAAGAGCTCAGTGATATGAAGAGAGTGACTAAGTGACGAGAAGTGACGGAACACTAAATACTGGGTTCCTGATTTCAAGTTGCCATTTCGAACTGATGTCCAGCTTCCCTCAGTGTCTGCGTGCGCCTGCCGACACCACTGCGGCAAGACGTCCTTGAATGGATGCATTGTGGGTGTGGCAGGTGTGGGGGCATTTTCAAGAGACGTTGAGATGGGAAATAGACAGAGATAGATAGAAATATATATAGATGGAACAATGGATTGATGGACACTGACATAAAAATAGGTAGAGAGACAGATTGACATATGTGGATTAATACAGATAGATAGAGATAAACAGATGAACAGAGAAAGACAGAGATACAGAATGGCATTATATGAATAGAGATAGAGACAGACAGATGAATGAATAACTAATACGAGTAAATAAATAAATAAATAAATACAAATATGAATGTATGCGTATAAAAGGAAACCCAGAGATGGGCGGAGAGACAGATGACTAAGACGAGGATATAAGCAAACAGACACATGGAGAGGGATAAACAAAAACAACACAAAAAGAATAAAAACGCAAGGGAAGCTACAGCAAGCCATCAATACTAAACGTGGCAAGCCCTACAACAAAGCTGGAAAAAAAATAATAAATAATGTTGAGTACAAACAAGAAAGTAATGTTAGAACAAACAAAAGTTATCTTGTGGCAAAAAAACAAAAAATGTTAGGGGCAAACAAAAAAAAAACACAAGAAACTTGGAGCAAACAATAAAGTAATGTTGGAGCAAACAAAAAGTCACTTTCGGGCAAACAAACACGTAATGCTGAGGGATACAAACAAAATAAATTAATAGTCAAGCGCTCATCTCCGTCTCATACAAACAGTCCACACACCAGACAGCGACAAAAGAAAGACAAACAAGCAAGAAGACACAGCAGCAAGCAGGTGTAGTCGCAAGACATACAGGTAGAGACAGAAAACTCCACAAATTAAACAGCAACGAGACAGAGAGAGGAGCTCTTGAGGTGAATGGAAACAAATACTGACCACGATATTGTAATGTATATATACGTATAATTGCTATATTCTCAATTTATATATATATATATATATATATATATATATATATATATATATATATATATATATATATATATATATATATATATATATATATATATATATATATATATATGTTTTTTTTTTCCTCTCTCTTTTACTGTGTTTTTCCCATGGGGAAAGATTACAATGACTTGAGAGGGAAAAAAATAAATAAATAAAATAATATATATATATATATATATATATATATATATATATATATATATATATATATATATATATATATATATATATATATATATATATATATATATATATATATATATATATATATATATATATATATATATATATAAACACTGACAGAATAAACAGACTTAAAATACAACAACGACAAAACGTAAGCTAAACAGTAAATAAGAAAACGAACAAATTAACCAATCAAAATAAACAAGTAGACATAACAATAACAGAAGCAGACACACTATAACAATAAACAACAAACAACAAATAAGTAAACAAACAAAACCAATCAATACACCAAACAACAAACAAACAAGCGGGTGGGTCACTTTTCTCGTCCACGGTGACATCCAATAAGAAATAAAAGTGAAAAGAATAAAAATGGCGCCCAATGAGGCATAAATCGAGCTCGTTTGGCAACCTTTCACATTAACAATTTTTTATTGAATACAAACACGAAATTCACGCCAATACTGCTCTGTGTGTGTGTGTGTGTGTGTGTGTGTGTGTGTGTGTGTGTGTGTGTGTGTGTGTGTGTGTGTGTGTGTGTGCAATAAAGAAAAGCCATCCATTCTGTGTCAAACGTGGAGACAAAGAATGTTTTTATCAATTTCTCTCTCTCTCTCTCTCTCTCTCTTTCTCTCTCTCTCTCTCTCTCTCTCTCTCTCTCTCTCTCTCTCCCTCTCCCTCAGTCAGGCGTCTAATTAATCGACAGAATATTCGCTTGTTGCTCTTCCTTCGCCTCCACCACGCCCACGCACGCACAGGAAACACGGGCGGGGAGGAAACACATCTCTCCCTTTCTCTCCTCCCTCGCCTTCGTCAGGAGAACAACACGGGTGAGAAAACGTTTCATTAATGCATGGCTCCTTTCTCCCTCGCCCCCCAAACGTTCCCCACAGCTGCCACGACCCCCGGAGCGCCCCCTGTGTTCCCTGTGTTGTCACCAATGGCCGCTGTTACCTGGCGCGGGGTTGGGGTAAGATGACAGGTGTGGCGTGAGTGGCCAACACCTGGGTAACACTCACCAAATGTTAACATGAAGTCTCCATACGGGCTGTCAGGTGGAGTGGCCATGACGGTGGTGGTGGTGGTGGTGAAGGGAGGTGGAGGACGGTGGTGGAGGAGGAGGAGGAGGAGGAGGAGCTGAAGGGGGAGGTTTGGTGGTGGCCCCGATGGTTAATGGGGTCGTGGGCGTGGTGGAGAAGGGGAGGGAAGGAGAGAGTGGCGGCGCTAGTCTTGAGGAGTCATCCACAGGGGGCGGCGCGAGCAACACAAACACACACACACACACCTCACCAGCGGGCCAGCAGCAAACTGACTGCTGGCGAGGCCCGCGCCGTCTCCCTGCCTCTGCTCTCCCCTCTCCTCCCCGCCCATCACCCAGCCACCCTGCCTCTCGCACTGCCCCGCCGCCAACCTTCCTCCATCCCTCCATCTCCCCCCTCCCTCTCTCCGTCTCCCCCATCTCGTCTCCTCCGTCTCTCCCGTCTCCAACACGCATCCGCACCACCCCCACCATCCTTATTTTCATTTCTCCCTTCCCCTTCATCCCTGTCATACTTCACCTTTTCATCCACTCCCCCTCCTCCCATGCCACCACTCTCGCCTCCTCCCGCACGCCGCCACCACCGCTACAGCGGTTCGCGTCTGTGGCATATCAATTTCAACAAGATCAAACACGTTTATCCCGAGGCAGGCACAGGCAAAGCTCGTCTGGCGAGCGACACTCGAATCCCGCCCGAGGATGGGCGGCATTGTGCTGACCAGACTGAAAGGCTGACGTGGCGCTGACTCGCCGCTGATGCTTTCTGCTGGAACACGATCAAGAGGGACAAGAAAACAGCTCCGGCGCCGGACTTTGCTGATCAGGAAGCATCTCCTGGCGGCGCAGATCCATTACGTGACAAGATCTTCCGCTACGAGATGCCGCCCCGCCAGCGGCGTCCTGGCCTGGACCTGTACCTCTGGCTGAGCGAGGACATCGATTTACGGCAGCCACGCGGCCCGAGGATGTCAAAGCAAGCCTATAAGACATGTTCTGGCCGTCTGACGGGACGCTTCCCGCACACAACGATCACGGACCTGCCGCCCTCGCCTGACACTTGACTTTCCACCTTGCCCGCGTCCTGCAGGTCAAGCAAGGTCACCCCCGTCCACCTGTCACCGCCAGGCAGTGATGGCAGACCCTCATGGCTGCATCTTGGGGTTGGTCAGCCCATTAAGAAAAACCTGCAAGGCGGGACTGAGAGAAGAAGACCTTAAGACGCACAGTGGTCACGCGGGAATGGAGACACATGATGAAGAACTGAGACGTGACACGAGGACAATGGAGAATAGGCGAAGAAGGCAAAGAGTTCGCAACTTAGAATTCAAATGGACAGCGAAGCAAGGGAAGTGATAGCAACACCGCGGCGGATATTAAGAGATGGAAGTGAGGCAGTGGAAGGCAACACTGGCGGCACGGAAATTGGCGAAACTTCTCATTCATAAGCACGATTTGAATCAGACTCAAGGGGAAATATCTGCAGTGGAGACTCTCGCTCACAGATGCTGCAGAGAAAGACTTAAAACAACACTCCTCCCCTCACATTAAAAAGTGCCAGTCAGTTCAAATTTTGGCGACGCCTTGATATTATTCCCCTGCATGCGTCCAATTTACTTAAATGAAGAAGTTCTATTAAGTTTGTGGCTTATAAGTAGAAGGGATTAAATACACTAGACAATGTTACGTACATAAAGGAAAGGTATGCAGTGACGGTGTGTGTGTGTGTGTGTGTGTGTGTGTGTGTGTGTGTGTGTGTGTGTGTGTGTGTGTGTATGTAATGGAAGCACTGATTATATAAATATCCGTAAGTATATTCATAACATTATTAGTTTATATACGTAAGCACATAAGCAACTACTATGGAAAGTTCTTGTGTTTATATGATCCGTTTTAAGATGTATTTATGTTTTTAAGATGTTCGTGCTTGTATCTGTTGTGTCATTCCTGTCTATTTATAAGTATGTTGCAAAGAAAATAATATTAGACCAGGTTCTGAGATGTAGTGTGAAAATTTGACTGTCATGTTGTGATCAATAAACTTCTATATATCTGTGTGTGTGTGTGCGTGCGTGTGTGTGTGTGTGTTCAGAGAAGAATGAGTCACGGTGGAAATGAAGGTTTACATGGCGACACTAACATTCCTCTGCCTGCTTGAAACTGCTTCACGGCGCCACAGAAGACACGAGGGGCGCCTGCTTCCCTGCTTTTTGTGGCCACGTGAAGTTCCCATGTGGCTGACTGACTGACATGTTAATTGACTGCCTGATTGCATTGATGACTAGAGCAAAAAATAATGGTTCAGACAAGAAATAAACGGCTCAAGCTTGATAAAAATTGGACTTAAGAGAAAAAGAAGGAATTAATTTTCAGAGTGGTTAATGAATGGAATAGACTCAGTGGTCAAATTGTTATTGCCGAGTCATTAAGGAGCTTTAAGGGAAGGTTAGATAAAGTTTTAGATGTAATGTGGAAATAGGAATCTTTCATGTGGAGACTGCCACGTGCAAGATTGGTGGATTTTTGCGGCTTTCTTCACTTTCTTATTATCTTATGTTATGATGACTGACTGGCTTCTTGACCGACTGACTGACTGGCTAACTAACTTGACTGATTGACTGATTAGAGAATTCATAGGATGACTTATTGATTGACTTGCCTAAATAACTGACTTGGTGAGTGATTAGGTAACGCAGCGACGGCCTGAAGAACTTATTGATTTCCTCAACGTCTGATTCATGGACTGATTGACTGAGTAATGACTGGATGGATGGACGGATGGATGGACGGATGGATGGACGGATGAACGAAGAGAGAAGTTAAAGAAATTATTGAAATTTTAACATTCATTTAAGCAATCAATTTTCGTTCATTTTCCCTCGTAAAGAAAACATGTATAGTGGGTGAATAGTATTAAATCTACACGTGAATGAATGAATGAATGAATGAATGAATGAATGAGCCGCGGTACAACACATCGTCACAGCACCACAAACCCCACACTACGTACAGTTGACGCCCTCCCTCCTCCCTCACCCACAAAAAAAAAAAAAAAAAAGTACCACAAACAGCAGTGATGAACCAAGGCCTCAGAAAGACTGGCGTTGACTTGCTGTAGTTTGCTCAAGTACAACAGTGCTCCACCTTGGCAGGAAGGTCTCTCCAGCACTCTTGGTAAACACACCCCGATACTTTGATTCCGGGACGTAACTGAAGCAGTGATGAAGCAACATTCGAATGAATTACTGAACTGGTAACTGATAATGATGTATGTACTATGCTACACAAACCAACACACACACGTAAAAAACCTGTGCGTACATTCCTAACCTGTTTCACACCTTAAATCAACGTCCTTAACTTAACCTTACCCCTTCCCCAACTTCCACTTTTCTACCTCCATCTGACCCCCTTCATACCAGCTATCCACCCACAGCCTCATTCGCCTTACCAAACCCAAACAACATATAGCAGTGAACTATTACACGCGTCATGCTTCTTGCCACAGCACTGCAAGTAGTAAATAGCTAAGGAATTAACGCTTCCGGCCACAGAACTACAATAACTAACCGACAGTAACTTCCAGCCGGGGCGATACGGAAGCCAGTGCCGAGTGTCCTCTTACTGCGCCGCGGTGACGTGTGGCTGCAAAAGTTCTCTCTGCCTTTAGGTCATCGCTGCTTTTGCCGTGGTCGCCGTTGTGTTCGTCATCGTTGTTGTTGTTGTTGTTGTTGTTGTTGTTGTTGTTGTTGTTGTTGATGATGTTGTTGTCGTCGTCGTCGTCGTCCTCCTTATTCTCCTCCTCCTCCTCCTCCGTATGTGTGGTATATAGATGTAATATGTTATACGGAGGAAGAGGAGGAGGAGGAGGAGAGAAACTAGTGTTAATGGTGTAGAACTCTTCTCAGAACTAGACACACACACACAGAGAGAGAGAGAGAGAGAGAGAGAGAGAGAGTGTGTGTGTCTGCAATTAAAGGGGGAAAATGAGGACAGAACCTCATGGGGAAGACTAGCGAGGAATAGCGATCCTGTAAGAACACAGAAATACATAACAGCAATAACAGAGAAAATAAATAAATAAATGAAAAGGCTGCATAAGAAGACCCATTAGTACATTAGTTTACCCAAGATAATGCAGTTTTCTATGCTCTTAGTAAAAAAAAACGCGACTTACTAAGGGTAACTAAACCTATGACGCTCAGATCTTTTCCCAACGCGACGCCCTAACGCGTAGAATGTTCATTCTCCGGAGTAAAAAAAACACACACACACACACACACACACACACACACACACACACACACACACACACACACACACACACACACACACACACACATTCTTTAAATGCTTGTAGGAGTTAACCCTCTGACTGCTACGGGTCTCTATGATATATTGTGATGCGAGTTTTAAGTATGAATTAAAAAGACATCACTTGGCAGCAAAGAAAGCGACGAAGGATTTTACAATGCGTGTAGTTTTCTTTCTTTTCAGTGAAAATTTGGAATACTCAAGTGCCTTAAAAATACAACTCTAAAAAGCCTCACCATACATAGAGATTCACTAACAGAACTCAATAAACGCTGGAAAAGTCAAAACATCAACCCGTCAGTCAACCTAAAAACACAGCACTTCTTTCCTCATCGACGTCTATAGTTCCAGTGGTCTTTGCCTCGCTCCTTCTACGTAAGATTTACTAACTGATCAACAGACGCTGAAAGAGTGAAAACATTAGATTTGGACGTAGCGAATCAGCCCCAGTCGCTTCATCTATTCCCTCGCCCGTCTCCTACTCGCATCCGCATCCGCATCCCCCCTCCCCCTTACCTCCCATATTCTCACCTCGTATCTCCCTTCCCCCTCCATCTCAGTCACGTTTCTCCACCCTTCCTGACAAAGCACACCAACCCACCGTTCTCTGGACTTCAAAAATGACGTGCGCCTCAAGGTTGATCTGCTTCCTAAACCCACACACACACACACACACACCATTTCTTGCGATACCATAACCTAACAAAAATTTCCTTAACAGTTGATATAAAAATCCTTAAACCATCACTATGATCATGAATTCTCCCCTTCCCCCGGAAAACACCAATAACCTTCTTTGAAAAACCCTTTGTTAACTATTACTATAAACATGGAAATTCCCCTGAAAACTCTAGTAATTTTCTTTGACAATTAATGTAAAGGCTCTTGTT
>NC_087172.1:17879929-17894929 GCF_035594125.1 Scylla paramamosain
TCTCTCTCTCTCTCTCTCTCTCTCTCTCTCTCTCTCTCTCTCTCTCTCTCTCTCTCTCTCTCTCTCTCTCTCTCTCTCTCTTTCTAGTTTCAGCATTACACATATAGGGAATTGAATAACATGAAATTACAAGGAGCTGTGTTCTTAAGCTAAAAATTATTATTGTCTTGTGTCATTAAATTAAAACTGCTTTCCTCTCTCTCTCTCTCTCTCTCTCTCTCTCTCTCTCTCTCTCCTCTCTCTCTCTCTCTCTCTCTCTCTCTCTGGCCAATACCTGTAAAAATATATGAAACAGTTCTACTTATATGCTCCTCACCATAAAAAGTAGCAAGGAGAGGGAAGTTTGACATTTAAGATGATGTTATGTAAGTAAAAAAAATCCATGAAGTAGTGTAAATAGCAACGGCTTTATGTTAATATAGCGGCTGTAAATATAGGCACCACTTTACGCACTAAGGGAAGGATAAGTACGCCCTTAAAATTTTGCTACTAGACTTACTGTAATCATCCACAACGCTTTTTTTTTTTTTTTTACTCGCTTACTTTCGTACTAGTCTGGCAAATGGTTTTAGAGGTAAAAGACAAATCGTCATACAGTAAAATCCCTCTCATCCGGCATTCGAGTATCCGGCAGCTTCAAGTATCCGGCACAATTTTTCCCCGAGCCTTAAAATCAATAAAAAATCAATGTGTACTCATAAAATCGATTAAAATTCCCGCGCGAGGCATACTTTGTCCCCTCGCCACCAGAGCGCACTGCTTCGCGCCACCCGCGGCCCACTGCACTGTGTTTACTCAGTGACTCAGTCCCGCGTGTGCACTGTTTATCGCCTGACGCCTCCATCATGCCTAAAGTTGTAGAAAGAGGAAGCGTGTTGTGCTTACACTTAAGCAGCTGATCAGATCAGCTGCTGATTAAGATCAGCTGATCTTTGTTATGGTAAGATGCGTGAGTGTAGGGTGGTGATTGTGGACATAATTTTACTTCCATTCAAGTATCCGGCAATATTCAAGTATCCGGCATGTCGGCGGTCCCGTTGATGCCGGATTAGAGGGATTTTACTGTATTTTTTTGTTCATGCAATTTATTCTTTTTTTTTTTTTTTTACATTGCTCTTGACTGTTAGCAGAGGACAACCATAGCAAAGGGCAACCATAACATAAAAAAATAATAATAATAATTTGAAATCTTTATATTTAGGTGGTTTACGGAAAGGGCGTGGTTGATGCTCCTGCTGTAAATACTGGCATGTATTTCACTTGACGATAATAATGATATATAAGGTTCGTGAAAGATACAACCAATCCAAGCATCACATAATTCTGGAACCTCTCCATTAAATAAAGTATGTTCCTGAAATTGCTCGAGTCATCTTAACTTCTAAACATACGAAATTTATTACAAAGCCTCAATGTAGACTTCATATTTGTCTTTGCATGCGACAGTGAGAGTCTTGTAGAGAGTTCAGGTTGCAATTGTTCTCTTGTGATATTGATTTACGAAAGAAAATGGGCAGAGACGATAAATAGATAGATAGATAGATAGATACAGATAAATTGATAGATATTTTATTGACCACAACAAACACCAAACAGCATAATTCCAATAACTAGCATGATCCAACAAACCACTCTTACACTAAGCACATTAGACACAACTAAAGCATGAAAGCATACCACACACACACACACTCACTCACACACACACACTCACACACGAGGGTTCAACATCAGGTTTGCAGCGCCCATCTCCCTTCCCTCTCTGCTCACATCCCTCTCCTCCCCGCCCCTCTCCCCAAGGTACACCTCTAGGAGTAATTAATTTTAAACATAGCGGCAGGTGTCTGGCTACCTACTCTATCATAAACATCCTCTCTCTCTCTCTCTCTCTCTCTCTCTCTCTCTCTCTCTCTCTCTCTCTCTCTCTCTCTCTCTCTCTCTCTCTCTCTCTCTCTTTTTCTCTCTCTCTCTCTCTCTCATTTTTTTTTTTCTATTTTATTTTAAGTCTTATTTAGTTTTTGTAAAGAGCGAAAGATTTTTTACGTTATTTTTTTTTTGTTAATTTCAGCTAAAACGGGAGGTAGTAGTAGTAGTAGTAGTAGTAGTAGTAGTAGTAGTAGTAGTAGTAGTAGTAGTAGTAGTAGTAGTAGTAGTAGTAGCAGCAGTAGCAGTATGTAAAATAGTACATTCTTTTCCTTATTTTTTTTCCTTACGAGTAAATCAAACAAGGGGACTTTTTTTTTGGTGGGAGAGAAGAGAGAAAGGCAATAAATAAATAAATAAATATATAAATAAATAAATAATAATAATAATAATAATAATAATAATAATAATAATAATAATAATAATAATAATAATAATAATAATAATAATAATGAAAAAATTAAAAAAAATAAATCAATGCAAGTAATTCAGAAGACAAATCAAACAATCTGAAAATAGAGAAAAAACGTAGAAAGTAAAAAAAAAAATAAATAAAAATAGGTGAATCAAAATATGAGTGAACGGAAAAAGGTGAAGAACTAAGCTAAACAAACGAAAATCATTAAAATACGAACATGAAAATAGAAAAGATAAAGGAAATCATTAAAGAGAACGAAATGTGCTGTGTTAAATTGCGAGAGCTGCGTGTACTTTATCTGCACTCTCTCTCTCTCTCTCTCTCTCTCTCTCTCTCTCTCTCTCTCTCTCTCTCTCTCTCTCTCTCTCTCTCTCTCTCTCTCTCTCTCTCTCTCTATTTACTAACACACATAGGGAATAAAATAGCATGAAATGAAGGGAAAACTGACAAGAACTACTGAACTTTTGATTCTCCCTCCAGTGGACCACGCAGCAAAGAAAACGTGACACATTTAAGAAAGACTCGCGTATTTCATTATTTCTCCCTACATAATGTCATAATTCCTTCCTGTTTGGTATTTGTGTGTTGCTTTATGTGAGTGATTTGTGCTGGGAAAGTAAGGAGGTTGATTTGCTTAGTATATGTGAATGTATGTTGGTATTTGTCATGTTTTAGATATTTTTTTGTTCATTGCAACGGTGCCAAAGTGAAAAAAAAACAGGAAAACATTCTCTCTCTCTCTCTCTCTCTCTCTCTCTCTCTCTCTCTCTCTCTCTCTCTCTCTCTCTCTCTCTCTCTCTCTCTCTGTGTGTGTGTGTGTGTGTGTGTGTGTGTGTTTTTATGTTATTCTGCTCTTCTTTTATCTTCATATTCTTCGTTTTCTTTGTTTTCTTTGTTTCCTTCTTTCCTTGTTTTCTCTGACTTTATATACTCTTGCAGTACATTATTTCTATATTTCCTCCTCCTCCTCCTCCTCGTCCTCCTCTTTCTCATCCTCCTCCTTGTCCTTCTCTTCCTTGACTCCCCCATCCACTGATCACAAGACAACACTTTTCATCAACCCCCCCAAAAAAAATAAATAAATAAATAAAATGAAGAAAATGCATTAAGAAGACAAGAGAAGGAGAGAGGGAGAGAAAAAAAGTCAATAATTCGCGCCTTCGAACACAACAAAGGGAAAAGTAAGAATTCCCTTAATCCCTGCCTTCCCCCGCCCTCCCACGCCTCCCCGCGCCCCGCCTGTGTACACAAGACATCATTTAGGGATTAACAAGTCGACCACCCACCACCGCCACCGCCGCCACCACCACCATCGCCGCCGTTTCTGTCACTGTCGCCACCACCACCACCCCCCACGTCTGACAGGTGTCCCGCCTCACACCTGGGGCCACCTGAGGACCTCTTCCCACACGCACACACACACCTGTACACGTTCACAGTGGAAGGAAAGACATGAGAAAAGTAAATAAGAGTTGAAATAAGGTGCAAGAAAAGAAAGAAAGATAGAAAGAAAGAAAAAATGAAAGAAAGAAAACTAAGTTGTAGTTGTTAATTAAAGTGAGAAGGGAAAAAAATGGTAGTTTTGTAAAGTATTAAGATTCATACTAATAAAACAAAGTAATAAATAACTTTGAGATTAAACACGGAAAAGGAAAAGCATGATCGTTTGTAAAATACCGAGATTCATGTTAGTATAGTAACAAGAAACGAAAATAAATAACTTGGAACAGAGTAATTCTGTGGGTTTTAGTGTTAGTAAGAAAAAAAATTACATATCGATTGAACACTCGGAGAGGAACAAGCCGATCAGTTGTAAAATAATACTAAGATACATATTCATAAAAAAAAAGAAGATAAATAACTTAAGCGAGAGTAGATCCGAAGGTTTTATTATTAGTGAAGAACAAAACAGGCATATTCCTACTAATTAAATCTTTGAGTGGGAAGACTGATCCCTTGTAAAACACTTATCCATATCAATTAAACAAGCAAAGATAAATAACTTCAGTAAACATAAAGGTTTTAGTGTAAGAATTAAAACAAACTACTGATTAAATATTGAAAAAATTTGACCCTTTGCAAAGACACTGTTACAGATCCCTATGATTAAACAGCCACGCGTTCTCTTTCTTAGCTCACGAACATGATTTATTGAAGAGAACTGATAAATCGACACGCTCAGCAAATTGAAATTACGCACAACTTTAGCGAGATCAAAAGAGAAGCGGCTGGAGCATCACGTATTGCAGAGGAGGGTTAATGAGGAGGAGGAGGAGGAGGAGGAAGAGGAAGAAAAAAGAAGACAAAGAGGAGGAGGAGGTGAAGGAGTTGAATGCGAAGATAAAAATGCAAGTAGAACGAGGAAGAGGAAGATGTCTCATTCTACCCAGCTAATCCTTCCATTCTGCTCCCTCCTCCTCCTCCTCCTCCTCCTCCTCGTTAGGCTGGCGGCGGCGGTAAGGGAGCACGACCACCTTCTAATGACTTCCTCCACTCCTTGCCGCGACCACTTTAGACACACGCCCTTTGTCCACGCCCGTCTTGATGACTTGCTCTGGGGAGGAGGAGGAGGAGGAGGAGGAGGAGGAGACAGACTGGTAGAAAGGAGATGGCCAGTATTGTTTCTATTGTAACCGCGATCTTAAGGGAGTTAATACCACGAGGAGAAGGAGGAGGAGGAGGAGGAGATAGTAAGTGATAGGGGTCAATTTGTGGTCTTACTGTTGTCTTATCCAGTGCTTAGGACGTGTGTGTGTGCTGTTGTTGTTGTTGTTGTTGTTGTTGTTGTTGTTGTTTTTGTTGTTGTTCTTTTACTCCTCTCTTTTCCCTTATTTCAACTTCTTTTCCTTCTGCTCCTCTTCCTCCTTTCTTCTTTCTTCCTTTATCTTCACCAGGGAGTCTCACGCTTGCCTCCAACACTTACCTCCTCCACCTGGTATATTTACTCCCTGCCATTTAAAAAAAAAGTAGACAGCAACCATAAAGACACAGAAAATACGAAGATAAAAAAAGCACATTTATCATTCAGGTTTGACACAAAATATAGTAATGTACTGATATAGAAATTATTTATGCAGTGGATTCTTATCGCAAACAATAATAAATGAAACAAATAGAAAATAAACAGAAGCATTATCAGAGGGGACTCAACTGATTCACTGAGTAAGACCATTTTATTGAGTTTATAGAGACCAAGTGAATCAAACAAATGTATTCAGCTCAGTTTATCTACACCATCTTATTCGGACAGTCATATACATATTTTTTTTTTTTTACTTTTACCTTTTTTTTTATCTACAATTATATATTTACTCCCTCGTTGAAAATCACTAATCTAAACCTATTTTTCCTTTTTATTTCTTTTCAACGTTACTATTTTTCGTCTGTACATTTTTCTTGTCTTTCTCCTCCTTTTCCTTCTCCTTGAAATGCGTATGTGTAGTAGTCTTTCCTCCTCCTCCTTCTCCTCCTCCTCCTCCTCCTCCTCCTCCTCTCCTCTTCTTCCTCCTCCTCATCCTACTCCTCTCCTCTTCTCTCTCTCCTCCTCTCCTCCTCCTCCTCCTCTTGTCCCTTCCTGTTTCATATTTCTTCACACTACATATTTTTTTTACATTCTTCATCTATAATCGTCAATTCTTAATGATTGTTCAATTCGTGTAAAAAAAAAAAATGAAGAAATAATGTGCTGATGGAAGAGTATGGGAAAGGAAAGAAGGAAAGACAGGAAGAGAAAGAGGGAGAGAAGAGGGGAAAGAGGGGAAAGTGAAAAGAGGAAAAAAAGAGCAATGGGAAGGAAGTTAAGGGGATAATGAAAGGAAGAAAAAGAGAAGGAATGCAATGTGATAGGGTGAGAGGAGAAAAATGTTAAGAATGAGGAGAAGGAGTGAAGGGGTGACAGAAAGTGCGGAGGAAGAGGTGGGAAGGGAGAGGAGGAGGAGGAAGAGGAGACCCACCCTCCGCATCCTTCTCTCCATGATACTAAGCCGATCCTCCCTCTTCTTCCTCCCTCCTCCCCCTCCCTCCTCACCCTCCTTCCTTACTCCCTGTTTTGCTCCCTCTCTTCCCTCCTTCTTTCCCTTTATTTGCTCGATTCTTTCCCTTTCTCAGTTATTGTGTCTGTTTCTTCATCTGCCTGTCTGTCTTTCTGTTCAACTGTCTATCTATCTATTTATCTATCTGTCTCAATTTATCTGCATCTGTTCTGTTATGTGTGTCTGTCTGTCTGTCTGTCTGTTTTCCGTAATGTTCAGTTTTTATAATGTATTTTTAAACTACCATCTCCTCCTTATTGTCTTTATTTATCTCCTCTTCTTCCTCCTCTTCTCTTCTATCCCTTCTCCTCTTCGTTCTTCTTCCCATCCTCAACTCTGCTAAACATCCTTTTCTGTCATTTAGTTTCCATCTATCGCATTTGTCTTTTTACTTATGTACTCTTAGCTCTTCAATCGTTTCTTCCTTTCCTTACTTTCCAGCACTTCATAATTATGGTGGTGGTAGTGGTGGTGGTGGTGGTGGTGGTGGTGGTGGTGGTGGTGGTGGTGGTGGTAGTGGTGGTACCTCTCTATTCAATGTTGCCTAATGAGTGAACCATTAACTTTAGATTTTGAAGAGAGAGAGAGAGAGAGAGAGAGAGAGAGAGAGAGAGAGAGAGAGAGAGAGAGAGAGAGAGAGAGAGAGAGAGAGAGAGAGAGAGAGAGAGCTACGTATATGGTAACGGAAGGGAGATTAGAGGGAGATAAGTGGTGATGAAGATAAAGGTGGAGAGTGGTGGAGTTTGGTGGAGAAGAGGGAAAAATAATGGTCAAGTGTGGTGGAGTGTGGTGAGAGGCTGATGAGAATGAAGTGGAGAGGGAGTGTGGTGATGGTGGAGAGGGGTGGTGATAATGATAGTAAATGAAGTGATAATGACGGTGAATAAAGGGCGGATAACGAGGTAATGGTGATAAATGAGGAGGAATGCCAATAAAGGAGAACAGCTACACCATCACCATCACCATCACTATCCTCATCATCACCACCATCATAAATGAATAAAGAGGTGTGTAATGGTGATGGAAGAGAAGGAAAATTTAAAAAAGCACATCACCACTACCACCACCACCACCACCACTATCATTATTCTCATCACCATCACAAATCACAACACACACACACATACTATACTACCAGCACACACACACACACACACACACACAGCCCTCTCCTTCAACCTTCACCCCGCCCCACCCTCTCCAGTTATTGATTCCCCCTCCCTCCTTCCCTCCCTCCCTCCCTCCCCCCAGAAGGCGTACAGTTACACAGCTCTCCGCCAAGTTGTTGCTAATACGATCAAGTTCACAAATCGTACGTAAGCGTCTTGGTGGAGGATGAAGGAAAACGAGAGGGAGTCAGGCCGATTAACTGTTTTATACTGGGAGAACACTGAAGACACGGGAGGCGAGGCGAGGCGAGGCGAGGGAGAGAGAGAGAGGGAGTGACAGGAGGTCGGGTGGTCGGACTTAAAATAGAAAACAATGCGGGACTTATCGATTTGGTCTCTAACTTCTCCATTGTGTTGAGTGGACGAGGCTGCGAATACGTGCTTTACTAGACGAGGGAGAAAAATAATACGTCCTTCACTACGTATAGGAAAGGAGTCGTGGATTGAGAGAAAAATCAAAGGATGGGAAAAAAATATCAACGCGTCCTTCAGGGAATAATTGCACCGCGGGGCGTGTTAGCGTGTTGGCGTGGTGCGGGAACTCTGGTGCAGCAGCGGCGAGTCAGCGGCACCACTAACCACCCCCCACCCCACCCCCTGAGACTGCTTGCTTGGTGTTGTGTTGCGTCCTTCCTCCCCTTCTGGAAAACACTATAGTATATACTCCAAAACACGCCAGGTTGTGATGGTGGTGGTGGTGGTGGTGGTGGCGTGGCGTGATTCCCCTTGTGGTGCGGGCGACGCTGTGATGTGCGACTGTCGACACCGCCTCCCCGTGACTCGAAAGGCAGCGCGGCTTTATTCGACGCCTTTTTTTAGTTCCCTTTTTTGCGATGGGGACGCCTGGAGCCTCCCTCGCCGGGCCAGATGTCCCCCGCGTCCCCCGCCTGGCTGCCACAACCGCTGGTCACTCTCGCCGTCAGGAGGTGGAGGTCCTCGTGTCGCGGCCAATATTTGTCTCTCTCTCTGGCCTCCTCCATTGATGGATTCAAACATGCGGATTCCTCGCGCTTCCCCTACCTCCATAGCTCCATTTTGGGGGGAGGGTGGAAAGAATATTTGATTTTGGAACACGCCGGCATCATTTCTGCTTTAATGTGACTGTTGGTCCCTTTTTATTATTTCTTTATCGCAATTTCGCCTCCTCCGGGCCCGACATAAAGGGAGAAATCTTGCTTCCCTCAGAGCCCCGGTAAAGGATTTGCCGTCCTCAAGCGTCGTGTGAATTGAGAGTAATTGCAGCGTTAACTTCTGGTCATCGTCTGGCTGGTGCCGCTCAATGGAAATTCGTTACGCACTGTTTGGGAAAGCCGACAGCCTGGCGTGGCGGCGGCGGCAGCAGCACGAGGCAAGCATGACCATTAAAAGGACCCGCTGCGTTAATGTCTTGTATATCACACGAACTTGTTTCAGACGAGAGAACTCCGCGCCTCATTCAGGGCTTCCACGCCCCGCTTTTCCTACACACTAAGGGCTGAATATCAGGGGGGTAATTTTCCTCTCTCGCGCCGCCACCTCGTTAGCCTCCATCCTCACTATTTGCTGCAGGTCGGGTATTTAGAGCAGCTCGCCGCCACATCAAAGGGCGGCAGCACCCTCGCCCAGCCAGTCAGTCACTAACGTAAAAATCGGCGTCGGCCAGATATTCCCAGTCGGGTTTAATGTGCAGGAAACTGACTTCACTCACGGCCCCTCGTCGTGTTGATCGAGGGGCTTAATAGCTATTACCGGGTGATTTTAGCGCCACACCGACAGTCGGGCAGGAAGACCCCGAGTTCCTGGCCGGGGCCCGGCGCCCTACCACCTGGCCCGCCGCCACCGCCACCTCGCCACGCCTCAAAATTTGGCTTTCCTGCTAATATTTTAGCGACAGTTATCTTGTACTTGGGCGGTAGTCAGTTGCTCTCTTTCTCACCGAAACAGTTCATGTATAAAGAACGTAACTGTCGGTTCAGCCCACATCGGATTTGAATAGAACAACGGTTGATCATTCACGGTGAAAATCGACGAGACCTCCTGAGGCTTGGTGGGCGGAGCATGCGCGCCGCAGCTTAGTGGTGGGCGGGGCATGGGCGGTCCTGGACCAATGGGGGCGTCGGGTCTGGGCGGTGCTACTCGATACCGTCCCTTTGCTATGGGAAGACAAAGGCGTGCGTTGATTGGCCGATGAGTGCGGTGTCCCTCCCCTGAAGAACCGTCCATGGAGTTTGTAGTTTTTCTATCAGAAAGACTCTGGTCGCGGGGCTGGTGTGTGCACTGTGGTCAATGTTTTCTATCTGAGTGTGGGTCGGTTTGAGTGGTGTGTACAAGGGGAGTGTGTGGAGGCCGCTACTGGTGGCGTGAGAGCAGCAGCACCGCCGTCACCCGCGCCCTCACACTGGCTCTCCCCCCGGCACTCGGCTCGCCGTCCTCCTCCCTCCAGCCCCCGGCGCGCCAGGCCCTCGGCCACGCCACGCACGCCCACCTGGAGACGCCGTACTACCTGAAGCGCGACCCGGAGGACCTGGTAGGGTCGGCAGCGACCCCTCCGGGCGGCGACCTGATGACCCTCAGCCCCCGCCACACCACGCCCTTCTCCGTATCCGACATCCTCTCGCCCCTGGAGGAGCAGCGTCGTGCCCTCGACTTGCTCGACGACCGCCGCCTCGACCTGCTCGACTCGGGTAGCTACGGGCGTGCCCCAGCCGCCATGCAACCCGCGGGGATGCAGCACGTGGCCTATCCGCCCGCGCCCCCGCCCACCACCTACTGCACGCCTGATGTGTACGACACCCGCGCCTCGGCGCCCTCCTGGTACCAGCCCTCCTCCTCGGATCCGCGCTTCGCAAGTAAGTTTCCTTGACAATTGTTTGTGAGGTGCCGCAGACGAAGCCTCGGCAGCGTTGAAATCCGCTGTCGTTGGCGTCCCCAGACGTGCCGCGGGGCACCGCCGCGCAGGGCTTTGGGTTTTCTCGGGATTCGTTCGCAATGGCGGCTCCCGCGCTGCCTGGCAGGCCAGCGGCAGGGTTCACCTCGCAATGGCGGTTCCGGGACGGCCTGGCAAACCAGCGGCACCCTTCCTGTCACTGTGTGGGGGTCGTGTTCTCGGGGAACAAATACATCAGTTACAGAACAAGTTTTTGTAAAGCAGCGTAAAAATCGTGTGGTTACATCAAGCCTCTCCTCCCGCCTCACACTTCACCCCGCCCTCCCGCCCACCACGGACACACCCACCATCCCACTACTTATTCACCTTCAGTCACACAACCTTGATTCGTAAAAACAGCATTTAGATTGATAAGTACAGTCCGTTAATGTGTGTTCTTCCCTACTACTTCCCTTACTGCTTCTATTTTAGAATTCAGCAATGCCTGCAAACGCAATTCGCTCTCTAACAATGTAGTCCCCAGAAGACCACCGCCGCGTCCTCCTCCCTCGCCGCCACCAGCACGCCGCGTCCACCCTGGCTCTCCATAACCCAAGTATTGCTATTATCATCTTTTCCCAGCACCCCACCGCCGCTCCCACGCCATGCCGGGCCGCCGCCACTGCCTCACAGGAGGTGCGGCAAGGGTGTTGTCAGCCTGGCCGCGCCCCGCCCAGGCGTCACCCCAGGATCAGGAACTTGTCACACGCTCCCGCAACTCATCAGTAACTTGAGCACCTCACGTGTTCCGGCCATTTTCTCCTGTCGCGGCGGCGTCTTCCCCCGCCCCGCCTGCCGCTCCTCCTCACACCGCCCGCCGCGCCACCATTACACAAGACGCGGACAAAATAACAGCGTCTCGTTCAATTTACTTTGATGACCTTGCATCTTCCCGTGGAGCTGGGGTGGATATATCCGATACGTTAAGCAAACGCTGAATTATTTCAGGTATTTTTGCACCAAAAAAATCAAGACCAAGCAGAGCCAGCCGTGCCCCGGGCAGCGCCGCAACGCCCACCATCGCCCGACACCCGAGTGACGGCGGGGCGCGGCCGCATACACCCTCGGCACACTCTCGGCGCGCACACACACACGCACCCGACGCCTCATTCATCACGGTGGTTACTCACGTCTACTCAATTCCTTATAGCCACAAAAAGAGACAGGCTGTCTCATTAGGGCGTCTTGGCGCGACGCGGGGCGGGCGGTGGGGTCAGGGGGCCACCACAGCGGCATGGGCAATGCTGGCGGCGGCGGCGGCGGCGGCTGCGGCTGCGGCGACAGCGGTCACTGCGGCGACCATTCAATGATCCGATTATGCCGCTAACCGCCGCTCCTGTGCGCCTTCCCCGGAGCGCTCAGAGGCGTGCTGTCAGTGGCCGGCGGGGAGACAGCAAAACAAATTAAGTGTGTGTGTTTGTGCGGTGCGGCTCAGCGAAGACTGGCGACGCGGCTCAAGAGAGATTTCCCCGCGTGTTTGGGGACCGTCGAGGAATGTTTGATTATGTGCCGGGAGAAGGAGAGAGAAAATAGCTGGTAATAGTGAAGACAGAATACGCCTTTTGCACTAATGACGCATCAAAATATAACGTGTATACCCGTTTGATAGATTAAATGAATGGCTAAGTGAATTAGAGAGTGATGAAACCGTGTTTCTGCTTGACAAAGAGAGAGAGATAGAGAAAGAAAGACCACTGACTCTCACAACTCACTACCTACAATTAACACAACTTTCGACATGAGAGAAGTGAACACACACAGCACCAGGTAACTAACTACCGTGGCTTCTACAAATGAACACACACACACACACACACACACACACACACACACACACACACACACACACACACACACACACACACACACACACACACACACACACACACACATGAAAACCTAACCTAACTTTACCTAACGTAACTAACGGGGCGTCTACACACATGAAAATACACCTCTCCATCCCTTCCCTCCCGCACCCGCCACGGCTTCACTTCCTCCCACATACAAGGAATCATATTACCTCCACGGCGTTGTAGTAATCTCTAAACTCTCAAAGGGAAGATCAATACCTTACAGTGAAGGGAGAGAGAAAGAGAGAGAGAGTGACTGACTGCTAAACTGAGGCCTTGCGAACACACACGAGGGGAGGAAGAGAAGAGTCTTACAAACCACACAAAAGAAGTATTAAGAGGAATGAAACTACCAGTGTAATGTCTTGTCTTAATCTCTGTAACCACAAGAAAAAAATTATATTGAAGTAAAAAGTCGTTAAGTAACAAACAACCCCGTCTCTTCTCTGTCTCTTCCTATGTTCCCTCTACCTCTGTCAATCTGTCTCTCTCGCCGATCGCTGTCCGTCTCCCGCCGTCTCTTGTTATAGATAATTGGCAGTACCTTCTCCCACGCCGCCCCGCTATCCAGTAAGTCGAAGGGATCCGCCGCCAGCCTCCCTCCTCCTACCACCAGGAATTTCTTGGTTTAATTGATGTTTATGTTCGGCTCAGGAGGAGGAAGAAGAAGAAGAGGAGGAGGAGGAGGAGGAGGAGGAGGAGGAGGAGGAGGAGGAGGAGGACTATCTTCCCCGTATGAGTGTTGGTGTTTTTGTGATTTTTTTTTTTCCCCTCCTCTTTCTCCTTGATTTCCTTCCTTTTTCTTCTTTTTTTTCTAGGTTTTCTTCCTGTTTTCTAAGGAGAGCGAATTTAGCTGGTTATATTTTCCTTTTACTTGATCTACTTTATTTTTTTCTTTTATAGCTAGTTACTTTTCTTACTTCTTCTTATTTTTAGGTACAGTGTTTTGGTGTGTTGTTTTGATATGGATGTCTACGTTATAATGTAATTTGTACGTATAGTGTGTGTGTGTGTGTGTGTGTGTGTGTGTGTGTGTGTGTGTGTGTGTGTGTGTGTGTGTGTGTGTGTACATAACGATACCACAGTAGCTATTAAAAAAGAAAATACAAAAAAAAACATCGATCACTATCAACACGTAGCTTCCCATGGCAGCGTTTGTTCCCGCGTGCTGCTGTGCCTGTGTGTGTGTATCTGTAAGCGATCGATCATTCCTCAACACAACACTCATCGCTCAGACGCATTCCACTGAGAAAAATACAAATAAACTAGAAAAAAATAAAATAAATAAATAACTAAGATGCTAAGGCAATGAAGAGGAGAATAATGAAGAGTGAAGAGGAGGAGGAACGAAGGAAAGAAGCATAAATAAGGGAATTGTGATAAATAAGCCAATGAACAGGAGACACTGAAGGTTTTAAAATTTATAATTATTATTGATAGTATTACTTGTTCTACCATCACAGTAAACATTGATCTGCTCCTTAAACATCCTTGAACAACACTGAATGGAAGCGTGACTGAAAAATAACGTAGTATGGAAGCGTGAGGGAAAAATAACACAAAATAGAAGCGTGACTGAAAAATAACAACACAAAAATTACAGTCTAAAAACTCTCCCCAGTGCAGGACGTGATACAAAGATGAACCGAGACGCAATCAATACTGCTACAATACTTCACACGTAAAGCCAACCACCTTCAGAACGACGACTTGTTAATGCCGAGCAACCAACTGTTAAGGGACGCACAGCTCCTCTTCTGAACTAATGTGAAGTGTAATGATACTGTATTTTTTTCTCATATATGTGTGAATTATCGATGTTTCTACTTGTACTAAACAGGAAATAGTTATGTACTCGTGTTTTCTTTTTTTTTTCCATTTGCATTACACAGTTCACAGCAGTTTATTGTTTTTTTTTATTATTATTACTGTTATTTGTTGCCAATATTTCACGCGTCTAACATTTTTCTTGCTAATTGGCATGTTTTCCCTTTATTATTAACCATTCTGACGACATTTCTCCTTACTCTACAGACAGTACTGGCTAAAAATTCCTATATCTATTTTTTTTTTTCTCGTGTCGATGCTTGCAAAGATTTCATTGCTGTTAGTGATGTGAATTACTGCATATCGTAGCGAGAGAGTTAACATTTAAGCGAGATAGTTAACATTTATCCTCAACTGCTGCTTCCCTGTCCCTCCAAGGCCGTACTCATGTATACTCACCTCACCCCATACTCACCCATTCCTTCACCACACCCATAAACCTTCTATGAGTTTTCTTCTGATTCTCCCTTCCAGAAGACCCATCATCAGCATCTCCCAACAAATTCACCTCTACTGCTCATTCTTTATATCTCTATCAATATTTCATGAGTCCTTAAAATTTAGCCTCAATGCTGGTGTTCCTCCTTCCCTCGTCTCCCTTGCGTGTTAGCCTGCCAGGTACTCACGCAAACACTTATCCTAAACACAGTGATGCAAGCTTGTATGGGCCGAGAGCATAACATTGTATATAGTATCGTGTATGCATTTCAAGTGGGGCAATATTGGACTCGTAACGTGAAGCTGTGTCGTAAACTTCCCATTTTTTCTCTTGTTTCCTGCCGCGCTGCTTGTCGCCGGGATGAAATGAGGGAAATAAACAATATCGTGCATTTCCCTCCCTGGCATCATTTTATTTACTGCGAGTTACGGGAGG
>NC_087172.1:17899929-17914929 GCF_035594125.1 Scylla paramamosain
GGGTATACAGTTGAGTTCCTGATTAAAATGAAAAATAAATCATCTTTGCCAAAAATATGATGCACTATGAAATATGGAAGAAGGAGTATTTAGGAGAGGAGAAAAATATATGAAATAAATAATGGTGGTGACAGTTTAGAATGATCATAATAAATCAAGAAGTTGCAAAAAAGAAAAATAATCGAACTAGAGAAAAAACAGAAAAGAAATAATAACAATCATCAAGACGACTTATCTAATTAGACAGATAATTAAAAACAAACCAGAAAAAATGATTAACAGAATCACCAAGCTAACTTACTATTTACATGAACAGACAAACAGACACACACACACACAGATGCACACGAGTATACATGCACACACCATCCCACGTCTACTGTAATTCCAGGGCGGGCGGCGAATTCCAGTTTTCCAGACCATAAATTTTCCACCACTTAATCATTTATTCTGCATTATTTATTCACCTATCAACTAACACATACACACACACACACAGAATATTCCCCAGTACATACACACACACACACACATACACATACAGAATATTTCCCCAGTAATACATACACATACATCTCTAAACGCCTACTATACAATCCAACGTGGCCTTTTCCAGTATTCCAGTGCTTGTATTTATTTTCTCATCTATTTAGACACACAGATACGTAGAACATTCACCAATATACATGCACACATTTCCCCATCAACTGTATATTCCAGCGCGGCCTTTTCCAGTTTTCCAGTTCCTGAATTTCGGGCGGCGGGTAGACCTTGCTGGGGGAGGGAAGGAAGGTGATGGCGAGGGCGAAGGGAGACTATTTTTGACACTTTTGTTTGTCTTCACCAGTCCAGGGGGCGAGGGACGCTTTATTAAAATGGTCCTCTCTCTCTCTCTCTCTCTCTCTCTCTCTCTCTCTCTCTCTCTCTCTCTCTCTCTCTCTCTCTCTCTGATTCTCACTTTTTTTTAGTTTTCATTATTTTATTTCTTCAGTCTCTCTCTCTCTCTCTCTCTCTCTCTCTCTCTCTCTCTCTCTCTCTCTCTCTCTCTCTCTCTCTCTCTCTCTCTCTCTCTCTCTCTCTCACAAGGTCTATATTGCCTTCTTTTATTGTTTAAAATTGTGTTTGTGTACAGTTCCATTTTCTCTCTCTCTCTCTCTCTCTCTCTCTCTCTCTCTCTCTCTCTCTCTCTCTCTCTCTCTCTCTCTCTCTCTCTCTCTCTCTCTCCTTCCCTCCATCACTAGTCTCTCTCCTGAAGGGTACTCTTGGCCCTTATGGGAGAGAGAGAGGGAGAGGGAGAGAGGGAGGGAGAGTGAGCCTTCCCTCTCCCTCTCTCTCCCTGGTTCCCTTTCCTCCCTCTCTCTCTTCTTCCTCTCTCTCTCTCTCTCCCTCCCTTCTGAGCGCCGCTGCTTTCATATGTGCAATGCCTGTGTGTGTGTGTGTGTGTGTGTGTGTGTGTGTGTGTGTGTGTGTGTGTGTGTGTGTGTGTGTGTGTGTGTGTGTGTGTGTGTGTGTGTGTGTGTGTGTAAATAGGAAGGGTATTGGATGCTGGTGGAGTGCGGGTGATCGTGGCGGTGTGGTGATGTGGGTGTAGTAGTAGTAGTAGTAGTAGTAGTAGTAGTAGTAGTAGTAGTAGTAGTAGTAGTAGTAGTAGTAGTAGTAGTAGTAGTAGTAGTAGTAGTAGTAGTAGTAGTAGTGGT
This sequence comes from Scylla paramamosain, assembly GCF_035594125.1. Taxonomy (NCBI): domain Eukaryota; kingdom Metazoa; phylum Arthropoda; class Malacostraca; order Decapoda; family Portunidae; genus Scylla; species Scylla paramamosain. Next base: position 17,901,627 of record NC_087172.1, read on the forward strand.
GGTAGTAGTAGTAGTAGTAGCAAAAGTTGTTGTTTCATATGAAGTGAGAATAAATAAGAGAATAATAATGAAAATATGACGAGAGAGAGAGAGAGAGAGAGAGAGAGAGAGAGAGAGAGAGAGAGAGAGAGAGAGAGAGAGAGAGAGAGAGATCCCTTGAACCTTCCTCCAGCTCTCTCTCTCTCTCTCTCTGGTATACGTAGGCTGATCTTGACGCGAGGGATCGAACTCTGAACTATTGAACCACAAATCAACAGCCGGAACCACTTGTGCCAATAGATCTATACTGCATCATTACTACTATTACTACTACCACTACTACTATTACTACTATTTTATTATTATTATTATTATTATTATTATTATTATTATTATTATTATTATTATTATTATTATTATTATTATTATTATTACATTCATGATTCTCTCTCTCTCTCTCTCTCTCTCTCTCTCTCTCTCTCTCTCTCTCTCTCTCTCTCTCTCTCTCTCTCTCTCGCTAGAAATTACTCTCTGACTCATAAGACACTTCTCTCCTCCTCCTCCTCCTCCTCCTCCTCCCCCTCCTCCTCCTCCTTTTCCTTTTCTTCATTTTCTTTTTTTTTCTTTTTTTTTTCTTGTCCAGTTAATCTTTCTTCTCTTTCTTCCTTGCTTCCTGTTTCATCATATCCACTTTGTTCTTCTCTTCTCTTCTTCTTTCTCTCTTCTCATTCATTTCATCGTCCTTGTCCATAACATCCGTCTTTTCCTCCTCCTTTTCCTACTTATCTTCCTCTTTGTCCTCTTCCTCCTCCTTCTCTTTCTTTCTCTCTTCCTTCACTTGATGCTCTTCATTTTTCTTTTATTTATTCCTTTTATTTTCTTTTTATCATCACAAGTTATTTTTAACATTCTTTCAACATTTAGATTTCTTCCACTTCCCGCAACATTCCTTTCTTATTTATCATTTTCCTTAGCCACGATATTTCTTTCTTCATCATTTTAGTCAATCCTCAATTTCTACTCCATTCTTAACACTATTTACTACAGGTATTTTTCCCTTCCTTCCTTCCTTTCTTACTTTCGTTCCTTTCCTTACCTCTCTCTCTCTCTCTCTCTCTCTCTCTCTCTCTCTCTCTCTCTCTCTCTCTCTCTCTCTCTCTCTCTCTCTCATACCTTAACTTTCATCATGCTTTCCTATGCCCTTCATTTTTCTTTTTTTCCTCTTTTCCTTTTTTTTTCATCTTTCTCATAGCACACTTTTTATCAGGTCTTCATGTTTCCTTCATTTCCTCATTTCCTTCCTTGCATTTTTCCTTTCTCTCTCACACTTCCACTTTTATTACTTTCCTTCATTCCTTCCTTTCTTTCTCTCATGGCCTTCCTTCCTTCCTTTTCCCTTTCCCTCATACCCTCAGTTTTTATCACGTTTTCCTTCCTTCTACTTTCTTCCTTGCATTTTTTTCCTCTCTCTCCTATCCCAACTTTTATCGTGTTTTCCTATTTCCTAATTCGACATTATGGATTAAACACACAACAAACTCTTCCCCCTTCTTTTTTTTTTTTTGTTTATTTGCAAGGTTTGTTATCATTTTCTGCATTCGTCGTATTTTTTCCCTCCTGCCTGAGTCAACACTAGCGATGGGTGGCGTGGAGAGGAGAGAGGGAAGGGAGAGGGGAGAGGTGGGAGGGAGGGAAATGGGCAGGGAAATGGAGAGGTGGACGCAGATTGTGAGAGGAGGAGGAGGAAGAAGGAGGGACTGGAGTAAATGGAAAAGAGAAGAGGAGATAGGATAGAGAGAAGGAATGAACGGTGAGAGGTGGAGAGAGAAGAAAGAAGGGAGAGGATAGAAGAAGAAGGAGGATAAGGATTAAGGAAATAGAAAAAGAGTAATGATGAGTGTGTACAATAAAGGGAGGAAAGAAGGGGAAAAGGAGAGGTAGAGAAAAGAAAGAAAAGGAAAAAAGGAAGGAGAAAAGAGGATTGAGGCTGTGGGATATAGGAGGAGGAGGAGGAGGAGGAGGAGGAGGAGGAGGAGGAGGAGGAGGAGGAGGAGGAGGACGAGAAAACAGAGGGAGATTGAAAGACCAAGAATGATGCTAAGAAAATAAGGAGAAAAGGATGCAGAGAGAGAGAGAGAGAGAGAGAGAGAGAGAGAGAGAGAGAGAGAGAGAGAGAGAGAGAGAGAGAGAGAGAGAGAGAGAGAGAGAGAGAGAGGTAGTCTGTGGTACCTTTAAGTATCTGTGCCATAAAAGACAAGACAATAAACATGCGCTGTGTTTTCTTTCCTCTTCACGACCATGAGACGCTCTGCTCCTTCCCCCCCTCTCTCTCTCTCTCTCTCTCTCTCTCTCTCTCTCTCTCTCTCTCTCTCTCTCTCTCTCTCTCTCTCTCTCTCTCTCTGGTCTAGACAATAAATTAAAACAAGAGGAAAAAAAGAGATGGATTAAGTTTCTTCTTGGAAATCTAAAAAAAACTCAAGCAATTTTCACTCATCACTGGAAATTAAAAAGTTTGTGTATAGGTACAGGAGAGAGAGAGAGAGAGAGAGAGAGAGAGAGAGAGAGAGAGAGAGAGAGAGAGAGAGAGAGAGAGAGAGAGAGAGAGAAAACCACGCCCTCTCTCAGTTAAGTTTCCTTCACTCCCTCCTCCTCCTCCTCCTCCTCCTCCTCTTCCTCCTCCTCCTCCTCCTCCTGTGACTGACACTATTTGCTTGGCAGTAGACTGACAGAGTGGAAGCAAGACTGAACTAAACCAAATGAACAAGAAAATAATAAATGAAACAAATGAAATTGGAAACGTGCAGGAGAAAGAAAACGAAGACGAGGAAAAATAGAAAATGGAAATAAAAGAAGGGCAGACAAATAAAAAAAAAACATGACGCGAAGAATAGGAACGCAGGAAAAAAAATAAAGACAAGGAGAACGAAATAGAAAGCAGAGGGAGGGGAAAAAAGATGCGCTAAATTACACAAAAGGAAGGAAAAAAATACAGACAGCTAATGAGAGTAATAAGAGGAAAAAAAGAGGAAAAAACCACACACAAGTTGACGTAAATAATGAAGACTTGCACGCCGCAGGATTGAAGGAGGAAAAGGGAAAGGGAGGGAGAGGGACGAGGAGGAGGAGGAAAAGGGAGGGTGAGAAGGGAGAAGAGGGAGAGAAGGGAGAAGAGAGAGAAAGGAATTTGTGTTTGCTTGTTTTTCTGCTTGTTTGTGTGCGTGTATTTGTCGAGAGAGAGAGAGAGAGAGAGAGAGAGAGAGAGAGAGAGAGAGAGAGAGAGAGAGAGAGAGAGAGAGAGAGAGAGAGAGAGAGAGAGAGAGAGAGAGAGAGAGAGAGAGAGAGAGAGAGAGAATTTTTCCTTTTCTTTCTATTCTTTTTATCATCTTCCCATCTCACCCCATTATCATTTCCATTCCTTCTATCTATTGCTTCCTCGCTTTATCATCTATTTATCTTTCCATTCCCTTCATTTAGATCGTGATAACAAAACAAAAGGAAATAGTACTGAAAAAACGTGCATTGCTTTTTTCTCTCTCTCTCTCTCTCTCTCTCTCTCTCTCTCTCTCTCTCTCTCTCTCTCTCTCTCTCTCTCTCTCTCTCTCTCTCTCTCTACTAATGCTATTTTTCCTCGTGGATTACTTCAATAACAAAATAATGCTAATGGGAAACGTAAACACGGATTAGGTTCTTTGTTGTAATTTTTTCTTCTTTTCTTTCACGCTCGGATTCATTTCCTCGTTGAGTTTCCATTGAGGCGAGATTCTGCGTGTGGCTTAGCGTTGTATTCCCGGTTTATGTAATGCATTCCTGAGGGTAGCAGAGGAGGAGGAGGAGGAGGAGATACTGAGACGGATAGAACAAGAGTGAAAGATAGAAAGCATGGAGAAAAGGATGCAGAGAAGAGGAAGAGAATGAAGAGGAGGGTAGAGGAGGAGGAGGAGGAGTGGTGTAGGTGATGTAAGAGGTGGATGATAGTAGTAGTGGTAATGGTGTAGTGGTGATGGTGTTGTGGTAATGGTGGTGGTGGTAGTAGTAGTAGTAGTAGTAGTAGTTTTGGTGGTGGTGGTGGTGGTGGTGATGTCAGTAATGGTGGTGGTGGTGGTGGTGGTGATGATAATGATGTAAGTAATAGTGGTGGTGGTGAAAGTGGTGGGTGATAGTGGTGGTGGGGGTGATAGTTATGTTGTTGTTGTTGTTGTTGTTGTTGTTGTTGTTGTTGTTGTTGTTGTTGTTGTTGTTGTTGGTGGTGGTGGTGGTGGTGGTGGTGGTGGTGGTGGTGGTGGTGGTGGTGGTGGTGCTCGAGACAGGATGGTAGCACGGAGGCCCAGTTGAGTCCTAATGGTGGCCGCGGGCACGTCAGGGAGTGTAGAGGGGAGGGGAGGGGTGGCCGCGCCTTAAAGGAAGTCATTGTCCTCGTTTCATCCTCTCGAGAGCTGAAAAAAGGCCGGGAGGAGGGGAAGGCGGGGAAGGCAAGGGAAGGCTGGGTCCCGTTCTCGAGTCCCTACGAGGAGGAAAATGAAACGCGAAGATTCAGGAGTCAAAGAAAAGGAACCACTTCATGTTATTTACTGGGAGGTGAAAGTGAGACGGGCGGGAGGAAGGTGAGGTGGAGGAGACGGCTGAGTCCCGCCTGACTGTGTGATGAGTGATGGGCCGGACAGGTGGACGTGCTTCAGATGTGTGGAGTCACCTACACAAACCCAGTCTCCTCAAACACTCGTCTCGGCCAGCCCGGGACCCAGCCAGCCAGCCAGCCAGCCAGCCATACAGCCAGTCAGCTATCCAGCCAACCAGTCAGCCAGCTAGCCAGCCATCCAGTCAACCAGCCAGCCACTGAGCCAGCCAGCCAGCCAGCCAGCCAGCCAGTCAGCCAGCCAGCCAGCCTGCCACTGAACCAGCCAGCCAACCAACAAACCATCGACGTTCATTCCTTGGCCTTAGACCCTTACACCCTTAAGACCCTTGTCCAGACCCGCCCTGCACCATCACCACCCCCACCACCACGACTGATACCACCACTCTCTCTCCTCATCCTGTTATTTCTTCATTAATAGTCTAATGATTTTGCTCCTGTTGATGTGTGTTTTCAGAGTTTGTTTTATTCATTTTTTTTAATTGGTATTTCAGTTTAGCCTCCTCCTCCTCCTCTTCCTCCTCCTCCTCCTCCTCCTCCTCCTCCTCCTCCTCCTCCTCCTAAACATTTTGTGCCTCAGGAGTGACCGTCTCTTTGCCTCCCTCCGTCATATACTACGCAGCTCAATATGATTCTCTCTCTCTCTCTCTCTCTCTCTCTCTCTCTCTCTCTCTCTCTCTCTCTCTCTCTCTCTCTCTCTCTCTCTCTCTCTCTCTCTCTCTCTCTCTCTCTCTCATTTTCACACCTGCCTCACCTTGGCCTTCTGCTCCACTAACATTCCTGCTCCAAAGATGCTGTCTTCACGCTCCCTCCTCCTCCTCCTCCTCCTCCTCCTCCTCCTCCTCCTCCTCCTCCTCCTCCTCCGCCTCCTCCTCCGCCTCCTCCTCCTCCTCTTCCTCCTCTTCTTCTTCCTCCTTCCTCTTCTCATCACATAAGTATTTCCTCTCCTTCCACACCATTCTTTTCTTCCCTTACTGAAATCTTCTCTTCCTCTTCCTTCCCACGTGACCAACACCTACTTCTCCTCCTACTCCTCCTCCTCCTCCTTAACCACCTGCAAGTGTCATTTCTTCCCTCACTAATTCACCTTCATCCCAGAATCCTTCCTTCCCTCATTTCATTTTTTTTTTCTCCGAAGCCTCCTTCTATTAATTTTCTTTTCTTTACTGTTTCCCCCATTTAATTCCTTCCTTCCCTCCCATCCTTTCTCTCTCTCTCTCTCTCTCTCTCTCTCTCTCTCTCTCTCTCTCTCTCTCTCTCTCTCTCTCTCTGAAGTGACCCAAGTCCCTCAGATTATCCCAGCTCATGCAGCGCCTCACGCCTCACATCTCTTCATGCAGCGTTCATGCAGCTTCCTCATCCTCACTCCCTCCCTCCCTTCTCTTCCTCCGCCTTCTACTTTCCTATCCTTTCTCTTCCACTAGTAGTCAGTGTAGGATAGTTATACAAACTCATAGTAGGGATCTTAATATCTGTTCCTGTTTTGTCTTCCTCCTCCTCCTCCTCCTCCTCCTCCTCCTCCTACTTTAAACAGCCTAGTAAGTTATTGTTTGTCTTCCTTTATTTTCTTTTGTATTACTCTTGCATTCCTCCTCCTTCTCCTCCTCTTCCTCGTTCATTCACTCCATCACAAACTTAAAATTGTACGCAAGTCTCTGAAGGACATGTCACGGTTCTTCTTTCAACAGTGTCTCCGTGTCAATTTGTTAAGAAAGCTTTCGTAATAATTAGAGGTGTGTAATTTTCATATACGAATTATTCCCAAAGAGTTAACTATTTACCTACTAATGATACCTATTTTATTTATGGCCTGCAAGATTTTTTCCACCGATACTAGTCATTTGAGTATTAATTTCAACACAACACCAGGATGTACAAACACTACACCATAAAACACAGCCAGGAATGTAGCCAACGAACCTTCATCTCCAACCGCCACCGCCACCACCACCACCACCGCCGCCACCACCACCACTACCCGGATAATAAGTAAATAAATAAATATAACCAGCACTTAGGATGAACAAATAATAGTAACATGACACTCTGAACAAGATACGTGATCTGTGAAGTGCTGAGGTAATGAGCGAGAGAGAGAGAGAGAGAGAGAGAGAGAGAGAGAGAGAGAGAGAGAGAGAGAGAGAGAGAGAGAGAGAGAGAGAGAGAGAGAGAGAGAGAGAGAGAGAGAGTTACAGGATGAGAAGGGACAGAATAGAGACAAAATTTTGACACAGAGACCAAGAGGAAGAAGAAGAAGGGGAAGCAGATGAAGAGGAGGAGGAGGAGGAGGAGGAAGGGAGGGAGGAGGAGGAGGAGGTAAGGGAAGTCCTCCATCACGAGTGCCTGGTTTACCTGTACGCCGGCACCTGAATGGCCCTTTTGGCAGTGGTCAGGTGTGTAGTAACCAGCTAATTATCACAGGCAAATATCGCTGGAGTGGCGTGGCCGAGTGGGGAAAACGTGATATTTATGAATTGTGTGGCTGTGATGAGAGGATTTAGAAGCATGCGTGTGTTGTTTTTTCCCCTTGGACACTCGACACTGAGGGGAGGGCGAGGGGAGGGAGGGTGTATATGGGAGAAGGGTGAGGGGTGGAGGGGTTAGCGAGGAGGGTCTAGTGATAGGAAGGGGAGGACAAGTGAGGGAATGGGGATGAAGGGGAGCGAGGGGAAGAGGAAGGAAAAAACAAGGGAAAAACGAAGGGAAGGGAAGGGCTGAGAGGGGAGAAGGGGGATGACAGTTGATCTGGTAGTGGTGCATGGTTGGGGAGAAGAGAGAGAGAGAGAGAGAGAGAGAGAGAGAGAGAGAGAGAGAGAGAGAGAGAGAGAGAGAGAGAGAGAGAGAGAGAGAGAGAGAGAGAGAGAGAGAGAGAGAGAGAGAATTTAACTAGAGGTTCGCTGTAGTGCTGGTAGTAGTAATAGTGGTGGTGGTGGTGGTGGTGGTGGTGACAATAAGAGAATCATCCCATATTACCCACAATACTCAGGATTGACACAAAGATAACACGAAGCATTCTCTCTCTCTCTCATTTCATTCCCTAATATGAACCGAACCCTTTTTTTTTTTTTTTGTCTTTTCACTTGCACTGTTCCGCCGTAATTAAGTGGCCTCCTAATTAAGCAATAATACCTGTCAGTCATCACCGGTTAATTCACAAACACTCTACCTATTATACAGCGTAACTAAGGCAACGTGTCGCTCATATTACGTTTCCTACAACAAAGTAAACAGACGGGGGGGGGGGGAAATAAAGTACAGGAAAAAATTGAGGAAAAAAAACCGGTTCAGAAAATTGGACATCTAACATACAACTTTTTATTCATTTATTTATTTACTTACTTATTTTATTTTATTTACGATTCTTTTTTCCTATTCCAAAATCTAAAGCGTTTCCCTCAGAATAAATAGCGGGCTGGTGTGTAAATGAAACGCTAGCGCACAAACAATAACAACAACAGCAGCAGCAGCAACACAAATAAAAACAACAACAACAACAACAACAACAACAGCAACAACAACAACAACAAAAACAACAACAACAACAACAACAGCAACAACAACAACAACAAAAACAACAACAACAACAACAACAACAGCAACACACAAGCAAAACCAACAACAAAAACAACTCTACCAACAACAACAACAACAACAACAACAACAACAACAACCTTCACCACCACCACCACCACCACCACCACCACCCTTGCACCAGTGACGGCCCCAAGTGCAACCAGGAAGGAAAAGCTGATTACCCTCCACTAATTACCGCACACGGGGGATCACCTGGCCAAGATTAATGAGTCTCACCTGGTTCCAGTCTTCAGTTCGGGGCGGGGATGGATTATACTGGGTGGCTCCCGTGTGTGTGTGTGTGTGTGTGTGTGTGTGTGTGTGTGTGTGTGTGTGTGTGTGTGTGTGTGTGTGTGTGTGGTATTTACATTCCGCTTTATCAGACCATCTAGTAATTTAAATGTCTTTACTTCATATCAACTATCACCTAATTTATCTTAATTGTTTTTACTTAGTCGTATATTTTTGTGGTAAATGAATGTTTGGTTATTTATCTACCCGTCTGTCTGTGTGTATTGATTTAATAATCCTTTCTTCTGTTATTGCTTTCTTTTCTTTAATTTTTCATCGTGTGTGTGTGTGTGTGTGTGTGTGTGTGTGTGTGTGTGTGTGTGTGTGTGTGTGTGTGTGTGTGTGTGTGTGTGTGTAATCTTCATCTAATAACTTATTCAATATTCTAAACAACCAAGAATTATCCCACAATGCACGTATAGACACAAATGTTTCCTTTGTTTTCTCTCTCTCCTCAGATGTGATAAACCCCAAAAAATAAATAAATAAATACAATACTAAAACCAAAATAAAAAAAATCTTCCTCTCTCGCTGTGTTTGGAGTTTTGAACAATTTAACACAATTTCCCGCCGCCACTCCAGTACATTAGCGTCTATTGGTAAAAAGAGAGCAAAAACTGTCCTCATAATTTGTATCATAATTGCGACAAAATTCATCACACGTTCAAGAGCTGCGATGAAACACGAGGATGCTGCTCTCTCTCTCTCTCTCTCTCTCTCTCTCTCTCTCTCTCTCTCTCTCTCTCTCTCTCTCTCTCTCTCTCTCTCTCTCTCTCTCTCTCTCTCTCTCTCTCTCTCTCATACTAAGCTTCCTCTCGTTCTTAAATTCCCACAAAAAAATTCATCCTACGTATTAAAACATCTCATTCTAAACACTTTCTCTTAAGGCTTCACGCTGCCACTCAGTCTTCCCGCTTCAGTCTTTCCGCTTCAATCTTTCCGCTTCAGTCTCTCCGCTTCAGTCTTCCCGTTCACCAGTAAAACTTCTGCAAAGCTTCAAAACGCGTCTAAAAATCTCTTCCCGCCCTTGCTTGTTATTCTTCAAGGCTTCCTTTCGCTTCAGGATCTCAAAGCTTCCCTACACTTCCTACAGCAGACCCTCCTAGGATTATTCAAGTGTTCATACCCAAGTTAACATTCAACCAAGTGAACCTGCAAGGCCCTAAACATCCCAGTACCAGGTTCTCCTTAGTCTCACCTTGCTAATCTCATCCCTGTCACACACCTGTCTTACCCTAGTCTCAAACCCAGTCTTACCTCACCCAAGTCTCACCCCTGTCTCATCCCAGTCTCATCCCAGCCTCGCTTCATTCTTGTTTCACCCTAGCTGGCCTCACCACTGCCTCACCCTCGTGTCACCCCTATCTCACTCCAGCCTCACCCTAGCACGCCTCCTTCCCTCCCTCCCTCCCTCCCTTCCTCCCTCCCTTCCTCACACCCTGCCTTGTTTTTTTTATCACCGATGAGGAAGTCGTCCAGCAGGGAGGGATGCAGGAGAGGGAACCCGCGGCGCCTCGCACTGACAAGCCCCCGCGGCCGCCCCTAGTCGTGCTGGTCTTAAGGGTCGTTGTTCCTCGCTGCAGGCCGGCCGCTTAATCCGTTGTCGCTCGATTTATCCTGCACGTTCGGATAATGGGGCAGAGGAGTGGATAATCTGTATTTAATTGTGACAAGGTCTGCGGCGGAGTGGATTAAATCGCATAGATATGAACTGGCATCCAACTCCACCAATAGCTGCCTGGGCCTTGCTGCGCCTCTCTCTCTCCCTGGCTGTCTGTCTGTCTGTCTGTCTGTCTGTCTGTGTGTATGTATGTATGTCAGTTGCTGCTCTTCTCTGGATGTCTGTCTGTCTGTTTGTCTTTGTCCTTCATTCTGTCCTTTTATGTCTTAACCTAACCTAACCTACCTAACCTAATGTACGTAACCTAACCTAACCCCACCAATGTGTCTTGCTGCTCTTCTCTTGCCTTGTCTGTCTGTCTGTCTGCCTATGTGTCTGTCACTCTTAGCCCTCCACTTCGTCTGTCTGTTTGTTTTAACCATTCATTCTGTCCTTTTCTGTCCTAACCTAACCTAACATAATCTAACCCCACTGTGCCTTGCTGCGCCTCTATCTCTGGCTGTCTGTCTCTCTGTCCCTCTTAGCCTTCTATTCTATATCAGTTCCTCTTATCTCCTCCTGTCTATTTACTTATCTATCTATTCATTCTGTCTCTGTTCCATCTTCTCTAAGCTCTCCTGTCTATATTTGTATCCTCCTTACGTCTTCTTTCAATATGTTTACTCCTGTCTTTTTAATCTATTCCTAGATATTCTGTCTTTTTCCCTGACCACGCGTCTACCAATGTATTCTGTCTATACGTCTGTCCCTTATCAATTCCTAACCACCTTGTCTGTATATTCACGCTTCTTTCACTATATTCCATCTATCTATCTCTGTCTGTATCTGTCTCAGCTGTCCTTCCTTTCTATACGTCTCTCATCACCCTTCTCTCTCTACGTCTCCATCTGTCCCTCCTCATCACCCTCCTGTCTCTGTCTGTCCCCGCTCCTCCCGTCTCACTCTGCGGGTCGTGGTGTTCGGAGGCGTGCACCGCGGCTTGGCTCACGCTCACACCAGAACACTCTCCAGATAACCAGGGGCTTCTTCGTTTTCCTTCTCATTATTGGGGCGAGTGTGCGTAAGGGTGAGACTGTGGCGAGGTGGTGGTGGTGGTGTGGTGGCGTGGTGAGGGCGTGGTGAGGGTGAGGTCGAGGGCAGTGCGTGCCTCTGAGGGCGTGAGGGTGTAAGGGATGACGTCACGGTGAACCAGGTGGAGAGGGGACCCAATTACTACTCAGGCGTGTTGTTTTTATTCTCTCTCTCTCTCTCTCTCTCTCTCTCTCTCTCTCTCTCTCTCTCTCTCTCTCTCTCTCTTGCTGGGTACAAATACACACACACACATACTTAAACAGAACATCCTAGGTAAACTAAACTCACCTCTCTTCCTTTCTCTCTCTTTTTCCCCACAACCCAAAAAGGAGAACAATACCAAAAAGAAGAGAAAAAAGGCGAAGCGAAGTAAAGGAAATGAGACTAAAAAGAACAAAATAGGATAAATAAAACATGAACTTGTAAAAAAAAAAAAACATCTACCTCTCCCTCTCCCTCTCTCTCCTCTCCCTGTGATACAAGTGTCCGGATAATCGGCTCTCCCAGTTAACCGGATGAGAAAAGGGTCAGTTTAACAAAGGGATAACAGAGGCTTTGTGTGCCGGCCGCGCTGCTTCCCCGCCACAATACAGACCCGCTAATGTGGCTGAGCTTAAACGGCTCCTTATTGTGCGAACACGACCGGCAGCAGTGTCTTACGAGGGGCGGCAGGGAGTGGGTGTGGGGAGAGGGACAGAGGGAGGCTTGGGAAGGAAGGAGGTGGGGGAGGGAAGGTAACTGGTTGGGTAAAAGGAGGAGAAGTATAAGGATTTTTTTTTCTTTTCTTTTGATAATGCCTGTCTCTGAGAAGAAACAGGAGGAAAAGTTCAAGATATTTCCTATCTTACGAATGAGCTGCAGAAAGGGAAGGGGGGCAGGAGGGAGTGGGGAGATGTAAGGGAGTGGAGGGTAGGCTGCTGGTTGGGCAAGAGAAGTTAGAGGAGGAGGAATAGTACAAGATATTTCTTTTCGACCTTGCCTAGTTGCTATATTACAAATGAACTGGAGGGAGGGAAGGTAGAAGGGAGTGAAGGGGATGAGACTGGAGAGGAAGGAGAGTAAGAATACGAGGACGAGGAGAAGAGAGAAGAGGAAATAAAGTACAAGATAATGCATATGTTTTTGATTGGAGTCTACCTTTCTTACTAATGGACATGAAGGAGGGATAAAGGAGGAAAAGAAATAGGAGAAGGAAGGAATGAAGGAAAAGTACAGAAGAGGGAGGTGACATGGACTTCAGCTAACCTTACGAAGTGAAGGAAAAGTCGGTAAAGGAAGGAAATTAAGAGTATATGTAAAAAGATTCTAAAGGAAGAGGAAGCAAGAGCAAGGAGATAGGAAGAGAAGAGGATGGAGGGAAAGAAAGACTGAGATAAACTACTGCGTTAACTGAGGAGGAGGAGGAGGAGGAGGAGGAGGAGGAGGAGGAGGAGGAGGAGGAGGAGGAGGAGGAGTGTGGGAACGAAAGGGACAGTAAAGGAGAAAGATGAGAGATAGGAATAATTGAGATTGAATAAAAAGAGCAATGAATGATGATGTACAAGTGGAAGTAAAGTGGATGAGAGAGAGAGAGAGAGAGAGAGAGAGAGAGAGAGAGAGAGAGAGAGAGAGAGAGAGAGAGAGAGAGAGAGAGAGAGAGATGAAGGACGATGTGGCTGAGAGGAGTACAGAGGAAGATGGGAGATTACGGAGAAGGAAGAGGAGGGTGGAGGAAAGGGGAGAATGTGTGCTCAGGAGGAGGAGGAGGAGGAGGAGGAAGAGGGAGATGGATATAAATCAAAGGTAGTAGAACAGGACACAGAATTACTAGAAATCTACTACTACTACTATTACTATTACTATTACTACTACTACTACTACTACATCACCATCACACGAACACCAATCTCCACCACAGTTACTTTCCCCATCAAATCTAAAACGAAAACCCCTTAACATTTGCAGTCACCACCACCACTACCACCACCACCACCACAATAACCACCACCACACCCCACCATAATAACCATCACCCTGCAACCACAACCACCATACAACAATCACAACACCACACAAAAACACCACCACCATCACCACCAGCACCACCAATACCACTCACAAGACTAACATTTACTTGCATCCCAACCACCACCACC
>NC_087172.1:17922429-17934929 GCF_035594125.1 Scylla paramamosain
GACAACAAGGCCATGCAGTTCCCTCTCTCCCAGCGAAGGAAACGCAGAGTTCTCTTCACTCAGGCGCAGGTAAGCCAGCCATTCATTACCAGGACAGGTAAGATTACCTGCGTCCTTCTCAATACAAGTGGATCTTATCTCATGTTAGATTGCCGGAGGGAGAAGTAGCGCTCCTTCCAAACCTTTACCAACGTAACTCAAGATTTTTCTGAACATGATACAGGAAGCATAGTAATTTTCTCCTCTGAGCTTCCCCATTAAATATAAGGATTGTTTTTTTTTTTTTCATATTCTTTTCCTTTGGTTTCTTCTATTTCCTGGAGGAAAATGTAGCGCTCCTTCAACCCAACAACTCAATATTTCTTTCAATATGATAAAGGAAACGTAATATATATATATATATATATATATATATATATATATATATATATATATATATATATATATATATATATATATATATATATATATATATATATATATATATATATATGTATATATATATATATAATATATATATATATATATATATATATATATATATATATATATATATATATATATATATATATATATATATATATATATATATATATACGAGTATATATATATATATATATATATATATATATATATAGTTTTCGTATTAGAATTCAGCACTGTTTCCACTTCTCATTTACACCTTTCCTTCCCTCCCTCCTGAAGGTGTACGAGTTAGAGCGACGCTTCAAGCAGCAGAAGTACCTGAGCGCACCTGAGATAGAGCAGCTCGCCCACCACATCCATCTCACGCCCACACAGGTGAGCCGCCCACGCTCCACCTGTCTGCCTTCTTTGTTCGCTCACACTTTAAATACAGAGCGGCATATATATTTTATCCTTGAGAGAGAGAGAGAGAGAGAGAGAGAGAGAGAGAGAGAGAGAGAGAGAGAGAGAGAGAGAGAGAGAGAGAGAGAGAGAGAGAGATTATTACCTGTTGCCAGACAATCATCGTCGGCGGGAGTTCTTTATTAAAACCATCCAGGTCTTCCTTATTGGCAGCCACTGGTGCTCTCTCTCTCTCTCTCTCTCTCTCTCTCTCTCTCTCTCTCTCCTCTCTCTCCTCTCTCTCTCTCTCTCTCTCTCTCTCGACCTTTCTCTTTTTATTTCTCCTTTTTTGCCATCATTTTCTTACTTCCACTTCTCTTAACTTTCTTCATTCCTGTCATTTTCTCTGATAGTAAAAGGAAGACTAAAGGAAAGAGCAGGAAAAGGAGGAGGAAGGGAGAATTAACCACATCACTAAGCGGCAGACACACACACACACACACACACACACACACACACACACACACACACACACACACAGTCATTGCCAAACGTAACCTAACCTAACCTAACAGCACTATTGCCACATCACCAGCTCAGCATCAGAATATAACAAGAGCACACAGCATTTTCCCACACAGACACCACCACCACTCCTCCTCCTCCTCCTCCTCCTCCTCCTCCTCACCCCCCGTCGGGTCGCCTCACGCTCCACCTCACCACACCACTAACCGCTTTGTCATCGCTTCTCTCCACCAACAAGAACTAGAAGCTTACAATGAAGACCTTTCCTCCTCCTCCTCCTCCTCCTACTCCTCCTCCTGTTGGTTCTTCTCGTCCTTATCGTCTTGGTTTTCTTATTTATTTCTCCTCCCGCTTCTTCTTCTTCTTCTTCTTCTTCTTCTTCTTCCTTTCTTCTAATCGTCTTTGTTTATTTAATCTTGTTTTTCTTCATTATTTCTCCCATTACTTTTAATCTGTACTAGTCTTCATTTCCGTTTTTCATTTTTTTTTTTTTCGCAGATTAGTTCCCTCCAGTTATCTCTTAATTCCTTTGTCATCTTTTATCATCCCTTCTCATTTTTTTATACTTATCTAATTCTTCTTAAGTACTTATTCTTATATCAGTTATCGTCAAATATTCTCTCTCTCTCTCTCTCTCTCTCTCTCTCTCTCTCTCTCTCTCTCTTCTCTCTCTCTCTCTCTCTCTCTCTCTCTCTCTCTCTATTATATTTTATCTCTTATCAAAGTTCCCTTTTATATCCTTTTCTTTTATTTCCTCTTTGGTACTGTTGGATCTTCCCTTCCTTTTCGGTCTCCTCTCCACCCCTGACCCTTCTTCCCTCTGCCCCTCTCTCCCTCTCTCCCTCCCTCTTCTCTCCCTTGGTCCCTCTCTCCCTCCTCATCAAGTCCTGCCTGACTGCACACGTCAAGCTTGATCAAGGATGTGGCCTTTACCCTTCAGTGTGTGTGTGTGTGTGTGTGTGTGTGTGTGTGTGTGTGTGTGTGTGTGTGTGTGTGTGTGTGTGTGAGAGAGAGAGAGAGAGAGAGAGAGAGAGAGAGAGAGAGAGAGAGAGAGAGAGAGAGAGAGAGAGAGAGAGAGAGAGAGAGAGAGAGAGAGAGAGAGAGAATATAGCACCATCTTCACGAGGCTTATGATCCACCGAGAGATAATTTCGTACCGTCGTTCAATTGAGAAGAAGAGGAGGAGGAGGAGGAGGAGGAGGAGGAGGGTAAAAACAGTCCACATTCCTTAACAAATAACTAAAGAGAAGAAACTCCATACGTTATTCATTGCATGCCAAGTTCTATATCTTAGCGAACAGCGCAAATATAAAAGCAACATAACACTGATGAAAAACAAGAGGAAATCCAAAAATAAAAGTAAAGAAAACCAATAATAAAAGTAACTTATAAAAACAAAATTCATCTACAATTTTCCAGATTTGAACGGGATCGAATCGCAACTTCGTATGTAAAAAAAACAAAAAAAAAGGAGGAAAAAGGTAAAACAGCAAAACGATAAAGAAAAAAACAAAGAATAGCGAGAAATAGAAAAGTTATCAGGCATATCGGTAAAAATTTTGATTGGCTGGCTCTGTCGCCCATTATGCGTCAGTTGCTGTCGGATTTGGTCGAAAAAAAGGAGCAAGTTTCAAGCAACACTTAATTGAACCTCCCCGGGCTGGCAGCAAAAAGGCGCCGCGCTCGCTAACGAATGCTGGAATGTCGCCTAAAAAGCTTCACACCCGCGTCGCGTTAAGTGACACAACAAAGAAAAAAATTATACAAAAAGACAATATTAAAAAAAATATATGCTGGCGTTAAAAGAGCAAGTGGCGAGATGAGACGAGAATAGACGAGATGAGACGAGAGGAAGGTTGAAGGGTAAAGGAATCAGGAGAGAGAGATGGATAGTTTACCTTTAGATCGCTACTAATGAAGAAACCAACTGTGTGGATACCAAAAGAGTAACTAAGACTGTTCAAATATATAACGTAGGTAGAGAAATAGTTATAGAGAAAGACAAATACATAACCAAACTAGAGTATGTAGAAATAATAATTACTTTTCCATAATACATTATTCTTTAGGACTGTGTGTGTGTGTGTGTGTGTGTGTGTGTGTGTGTGTGTGTGTGTGTGTGTGTGTGTGTTCAGATCAAGTACCCATATCAACACAATTCACCACACCATCACATCACCAACCTAATCACCACCACTACCACCACCACCACCACCCTCACACCTGCGTCTCGTCTCTCCCGCAGGTGAAGATCTGGTTTCAGAATCACAGGTACAAGATGAAGAGGGCGGCCAAGGAGAAGGCGATGTCCGAACAAAACACGTCCGCCTCACAGGTAAGAATCCCGTGTCCACCTGTCCCCTGTGTCCCTTGCTGTGTCTAACTAAGTCTTTAAATGTCCCTATGTAATGTCTATCTGTCCTCACTGTCCCTGAATCCTATCAATGTACTCTGGCGTAATTCCTGTTATTCTTTCCCTATGTCCATCTCTCGCTGTGTTCACCTGTTCACTTGTTCTTCAGTGTCCAAATTAATAGCCTATATTACTAATTATCTCTGTTCTTAGTATTCCTATCTCCTTGTGTTCACTAATCCTTTCAGTGTCCAACTTGATGTTCTTCACTTGTTCAATGTCCAAAGTAATGTTCTATGTTACTAGTTATCCCTGTTCTTCTTACTCCTCTTATATCTGTCTCCCCATGTGTCCTCTCCCCCCATTTCCCTGTGCATTCCTTCCCCACATTCCCTAATAAACTGTGTGCGTTCCATCTCCATGTCCACCGCTTATTGTGTACTTGTTAAAAAATATCACGTGAATTCCAAAGCTTTTTACTACTTAAGAGGACAGATTTTTAGTAGATTTTCATTTTGTTTCATCTTGTTGAGTTTATGTAATTAACCTTTTCTTCTTCTTCTTCTTCTTCTTCTTCTTCTTCTTCTTCTTTTCTTGTTCTTTTTTCTTCTTGTTCTTTATCTTCTTGTTCTTTTTTTCTTGTTTTTTTTTCTTTTCCTTTTTTTTGTCTTTTTTTTCCATCTCCTATTTCTTCTTCTTATTATTTTCCTTCTTTTCGTCTTTTTTTTCCTTTCCATCTCGTTATTTGCTCTTGTCTTGTTCTTGTCTTGTTTTTTCTATCTTGTTTTTCTTGTCTTGTTCTTTGTCTTGTTTTTCTTGTTCTTGTTCTTCTTGCTTTTTTGTCTTGTTCTTGTTCTTCTTCTTCTGTTCTTTTTGTCTTGTTCTTCTTGTCTTCTGCCTCCTCCTCCTCCTCCTCCTCCTGCCGAAACAGTCAGTGGGATCGCCGCGGCGTGTGGCAGTGCCCGTGCTGGTGAAGGACGGCAAGCCCTGTCCCACGGGCGACGACCAGGATGGCGCCACACAGTCCACGCCCTCGTCCACGCCCCTTACCTCGCAGCCCCCACCCGTGCACCACGCCGACCAGCACCACGCCGATCACCACCACACGCCCACCTCCTACTCCGGTTCCGTACATCTCTCCGGTGAGTGAGTGAGTGAGTCAGTGAGTGAGAGATTGAGTAAGGGAGGAAGGAAGAAGCTGACGGACTGACGTATGAGTGACTGATTAACTGAATGAATGACTGAGTGACTTTCTCGCTGACTGACTGAGAAGCTGACTGACTAAATGAATGAGTAAATGAGTAAGTGAATGTTTTTGTGGGGTATTATGAAGATGAAAAACAGGAAAATAATGAGTATAGACAGACAGACAAACAAACAAACAAACAGACAGACAGACAGACAGACAGACAGACACACACACACACACACGCACAGTCCTGTCTTCTTGTCTTCTCCCGACTAAAATAAATAAACCAATAATCAATGTATACCAGGAACACCACTTATGTTACTTGTGTGTGTGTGTGTGTGTGTGTGTGTGCGCGCGCTCTAACCCTCTGTACTCCTCCCCCAGGCTCCCACGTGATCAGTGACCTGGGGGGCGGCTGCTCCTCCCCCATGATGACGGAGCCTGTAGTGGTGAGCGGCGTATCCTCTGCCTCCGCCGCCTGCCTGCCGCCCGTGTCCTCCATCAGTGGGGACTACGCCCGCATGACGCCGCCCACACACCACATGGTCACGCCGCCCGCCACCCCGCACAACCCGCCCAATATGTGTTACTTCCCGTTACAAAGCCGCACCTGGTGAACCGACAATCCTGCCCACTACTTCTAGCTCCCGCCCATTAGTTCCTGCCCGATAGTACCTCAGGTCCCCCACGCCCACCCCAGCACGCCCACATTCCTCCCTCCAAGCACATACCCTTCAAAGGCGCCCATTTCCTACATCCTGATATCTGTGTAGTTTTAGTTCATATTTATTAGTTTTTGTTTTTTTTTTTCATGACTGGTGTTAAGTTCTTTTCCTCCTCTTCCTCTTCCTCTTCCTTCCTCCACCTATCCACCCCTCTCTCCTCTCCGCCCTGTCATTAAATACATATTTCCTTTAAAATTTAGAGGATTCAAGTCCAAGTTAACAATGAACACAAGTGAACCCGTGTGAATCTGTCCCATTCGAACCCGTCCCGCCCCCGCCACTTCTCCCACCTCCGCCCCCATCCCCCAACCCTAGCCGGCACCACACACACACACACACACACACACAAAGCGGTGGACGCAAATCAAGTCCTTAAAGTCCGTGTTTGGTTGAGTTGAAGCACCGAGACTTAACACAGTGTTCCGAAGCGTCAGTGGCAGAAATGAGGCTTCGAAAAGTTGCTTCACTCGTGTGTGTGTGTGTGTGTGTGTGTGTGTGTGTGCCAGCCTTCACGTTTATGCCCAAGGATAACTGAATTTGTTTGTTTTTATTTATTAATTTCTTTAGTCTAAGATAATTAATTGTCGAGGCAAGAAAAATTACAAAAAAAAAAAAAAAAAAGTCCCTTTAACAGACAAGTGACGGACACGCGCTGCTTATGTTCGCGTGTATCTGTGTATGCCCATGTCAGTTAGTTTTGTACACTATCTACTTACACATAAATACACAGAGTAGAAATACCATTGTTAAAAAAAAGTATCTATAGTTGTCACGTGATCGCCGAACGACCTTGTTCCTCTGTTAGTCCTAATGCAGTAAGTCACCTTCGACCATAAGGTTAAGTAGCTGTAAGGCAGGTGAGTTGACAGCAGGCACAGCCGCGGCCAGGCGTCAGTGAACACGCTCCACTCACGCGCTCCTAGGTTCTCTCAGTCTAGTCACCTGATATGCTGGCGATCCTTCAATACAGCACTGAATGACTGGCAGCCCGTCGGAGGACCCAAGATTGAGGGAAGACGCTAAGGGCCGTAGGAGTGAGTGCAGAGTGTTACTTGGCGACTGTCCCAGGCGTGTACTGCACCTCGCCAGGCCGGGCAGCGGGAGGACCGGTGCCCGGGTCTGGTGGAGGGAAGCTTAGTGGAGCAAACACGCACGTCGCCAAAAACTCACATCCACCTGGTCGAGTCCACACCTGAGACTCGAGGCTCAAGGCCCACAGAGACCCGCCTGACGGAGCCCTGACGAGGGGGTCCAGGGCGGGGGGGAGGCGGCACTCGAAGCGCCTTGTTATGCCTTATCTCAGTGTCCCTCCTCGCAGGGTCGGCATTAGCGGGAATAGTAGTGGTAGCGGCAGTATTGTGATGATAGTGGTAGTAGTGGTTGTAGTGGTAGTGGTAGTGGTGAGCGTGGGTGAGCGTGTCCCTCGTGCCGACATGATCCTGTGCGGTGGTGGCCACGAGGAACGAACGAACGAGCACGTCCCGATGCGGCTCGGTGGGGTAGGGGGGAGGGAAGGGAGGGAGGGAGGCTGCGTCTTCAAGAGATGAGAAGAGGGAGAGGTGAGGGAGAGTAAAGGTGAGAGGGAGGCAGTGCACCTCAGCAAGGTGTTCATGCCTGGCCACGGCGCTGCGCCACACGCCAATCACAATGACGCCCTCGCAGCCACGCCACGCGCCCAGCGGCGTCCCGCAGCACTGACCGTTCTTCAAAGCAATAGAGATCCTCAGGGTAGCTGTTTATCGTTCTCTGCCGAAGTCTCTGCACATCATGCTGACACTACGACATCTTACGTTTCATCTTGTAAATACACTGTTAGTGCCAGACTGGAGTTGGCAGCCGCGGGGAGGGTTTGGGGGGCTGGGGAGACCCGGCGGCAGGGCAGCTGCTGCCGTGACAATCACATCACGCCTCTTCTACACACAAGCAGGTCGCGGCACACCACCACGCCCCTGGCACACCCTGGGTCCACCCTTGGGCTGGCGGCCAAACAAGTGCCCGCGCACCACGCCCACCCCCGAGGGAACAGTCCCGTCACTAATACGTAATATTGTGTAAAACAAACTGCAAAGGTCGTGCTGGCCGTCCCATTAGTGTTAGCGAAGGGGCGGCAGCGCGGCAGGCGAGGCACCACGTCTCTGGAGAGCAGGAGTCGCTAGTGTGTATTTCATTACCCACGCCCGGCGGGGCTGCTCCACGGCGCGGCGGGACAATGCTCCGCCAGGTCCAAAATGCTCAAATGCAGATGATAATCAAACAACGCTTCGAAAATGTGCCAGGGCGAGCAGCCGCGGGGCGCGGGTGTCGCGGGAGAGTGTACAATGCCAAAAGCGGAGTGAATCCCCCTCCCCCCCAACCCCGCGCCTGCGCGCCCGCGCCGCTCTCCTCTACCGTGAAGGACGAGGCTCCACTGCACCTTCAGCAAGGGTCATACGCTTGTGTCTGCCGTGCTGCACCAGAGCACGCCTCTCTGATCCAGAGCTGTGACCGAAACACAACTGTTACACCGTCGCTGCGCAGCCCGGCGGCCCGCTGCTGCCGAGGCCGAGCGACTCTGTCCTTGTCCACGTACAGTACACAGGCGTCACCACCACACGCAGGGGGCGAGGCTGCGGGGGGGCACCTGCGGCGCCTCGCCCCGCCCAGACTGGCTTCCCTTGGCCCGGGGCGCCGTCCCGGCCAAGGTCACGGTCAAGCTGCTGTAGTGTCTTCGCGTCCGGTACATGTATAAATACATATTTTTATGTATATATACATATACATACCTCTATACACTTTAGACATACATACGTAACTCTAGCACACGGTATAGTGCTGTTATAGTGCCAAATGGTGTTGTTGTACATAAGCGTAGCTTGTATAAAAGTGTACAGACTCTATAGCATTGTACTGTGGGCACATTCCTTCACCTTTGATCCATTAACTTAAAGTTATGCACTTGAAGCCTAAGTTTAGTATTTACTGGTAAGACTGTGAGTGACAGTATTAGCGGCAGGGCCACGGGGACCTACCGCCGCCCGCCGCCGCCGCTGCTGCTGCTGCTGCTGCTGCAGCTGCAGCTGCAACTGCAGCTGCAGCCGCGGACGCGGCCGCGTCGGTGCCCCGTGCCGCCCTGGCCGTCGCCACGCACCACCTCGGCCATTGTTAGATCAGTTTGACAATGTGAAATCTAAAACACCAACAAGTCTTTCACAGAGATGTAGAGTAATGCGAAGGCAGTTGTCAGGAGGCAGGTCGTGTGCCGCGAGTCCCATACACACACTCCCTAGTCACGCCTCACACCAGTCACCGGCGCCCCGCCAGCCACGTTCAGCCAATCAAAATGCCTTCCTAAGGTCCTAGCGGTAAGAACCACTCGCGGCAAACGACCCACCCACGTGACCTGAGAGGGAAGCGTGCATGGGTCCCTCCTGACTCAGGGTGACGCAGGGGTCCTGAGACCCATGAAGTGTGACCTCCCAACCCCGGGGTCACATTTGCTGTCCTGCCACGCTGAATCACTAGTCGAGTGGCCAGTAAGAAGCAAGGAGCGGCAGGCTGCTGGCGGCAGGCCACAGCTAACGGGTCGTGGTCTGCAGCGGCGCCGCGGTCCCCTGTGACTTGCCTCGGCAAGAGGACTCATGCACCTTTCTTCGGTTATAGACGAAAATATAAAGGTTCACCCATTTTTAGTACATAGATTTTTTGAACAAATAAACAAATAATTCACATTTGCGTATTTATTTCATCCTTCCCTGTGTGCATTCTAAGACAGCAAGAAAAACCCATGCCAACAGAACGCCAAGGTAAAGTTGGAAGACTGACAGTAACTGTGACGAGAATTACCAAGTGACTGATAGAAAAGAAGAGATACGGAGAAATAAACGAGTTAAAGCAAATGAGCAGAACAAACAGCAGAGTCCGCCGCCACTGGAGATGAGCAAATCCATGGTGCTTACGATGTCAATAAGGAAACTGAAGGTACACGCAAGGGAAAGGTAAGACTAATGCAAAGATGAAGAGATGAGGAGAGAAACTAATGGAAAAAATGAATGGCCACCTGCAATACATTATGAGAGAGAGAGAGAGAGAGAGAGAGAGAGAGAGAGAGAGAGAGAGAGAGAGAGAGAGAGAGAGAGAGAGAGAGAGAGAGAGAGAGAGAGAGAGAGAGAGAGAGAGAGAGAGAGAGAGAGATAGACTAAAACACACTAAAACTGATACGTACAAATACACAGAAGAATAATCAAGCAGTCACATTAAGAAAAAAAAAAAAAGCAAAAGATCAAATAAGCACACACACACACACACACACACACACACACACACACACACACACACACACACACACACATTTAAAGGCACAAACGTGTCAACAAATCAACAACAAAAAGACACGTAGACAAACAAACAAACAAACAAACAAAACAAAACATCCAGCTAACCAGGCAAGCACTCATTCACACACACACACACACACACACACACACACACACACACACACACACACACACACAACGCACACACACACACAATCACATCACCACCACCACCACCACCACCACACACTTGCTCCGGAACCTCCCTATCAATTACTCCCTTCGTGAAACATTGACATGGAGGGCCGCGGAGAGGGAGCGAGCGTTAGGAGGGCGCAGAAAGAATGGACAGGAGGCCTCGTCGCTCAGTGCTCGCGCGTCTAACAAGCCGGGGAGCGAGCCAGACGTAAAAAGGGCGCGGCAAAACACGTATTATTGCCTTCCCTCGTAATAAGCGGACAGGTATTAAACGTTACCTTGCCGGATCCAGGAGGTAAAAGGCGGGTGATATGATTTACTCGACTGGGGAGGAGGAGGAGGAGGAGGAGGAAGAGGAGGAGGAGGGATGGTGGGGGAAGTGGAAGGGGTAAGAAGAGAGAGAAAGGTACAGAGTGATGGATTTGATGAGGGGAAAAGAGGAAGAGGAGGAAGAGAGATGGGAGATGTGAAAGGGGTGAGTAAGAGACAGTAATGTACAATGAGACTGGATGAAGGGAAAGAGGAAGAGGAAGAGGAGAAGAGGATATGGAAGGAGTAAGAGAGGGGAGTAAAGTACGAAGTGAGGGATTGGATGATGGGGAAGAAAGGAAGAGGAGAAAGGGATGGAGGAGAATGTGGAAGAGGAGAGTAAGCTACAGTGGGAAGGATTGGGTGATGGGAAGAGAGGAAGAGGAGGAGGATGAACAGGACTGATAGAGGGAAGGGAAGGATAGGGAAGTGAAGAGAGAAAGAAGGGAAGTGGAGGTGTATGATGGGATATGTTGGGAGAGAAAAGTATGGAAGGGAAGGGGAAGTGATGGGAGAGGGTAGATAGATGAAGGGAGAGATGTGAAGAGGGTAGCTGGGTGAGGGGAGAGTAATATAGCAGAGAGGAAGTGAGGGGAGACAGATGGTGAGGGGATGAGATGCTGGATGCTGTCCCCCCCTCTCTCTCTCTCTCTCTCTCTCTCTCTCTCTCTCTCTCTCTCTCTCTCTCTCTCTCTTGTTCATGGAATCCTATCTCATTCTCTTTCTTTTCACCACAACACACCTACTTAATAAAGCGTTCGATTCTCTCTCTCTCTCTCTCTCTCTCTCTCTCTCTCTCTCTCTCTCTCTCTCTCTCTCTCTCTCTCTCTCTCTCTCTCTCTCTCTCTCTCTCAATAATTCCAAACTTACTTTACTTTATTTTCCTATTCGCCGTCCTCCTCTTCCTCCTCCTTATCCTCCTCCTCGTCTCCTCCTCATTATCCTCTCTCTTCTGTTCCCTTTCCACTCCATCGCTCCTCCCTCTCCCATTCTCTCCTCTCCCATACTTATCATTTCCTCAATACAACACGTCCATTCTGTTTCTCCGCCACCTATTTCTTGCCCCTTTTACCTCTGCTCCTCTCCCTCTCTCTCCCTTTCTCCCTCTCCCTCTCTCCCTCCCTCTCCATTATTACTTCGTTGGGTTATTTGTATTCAGCTACAATTTCCTCCAATTTTCCGCTAAGTTAGCAATGACGTCACGGCCTGGCGCGCCGCTGAGTGGCTGGCGTGGCGGGGGGGACAGATGGAGGGAGGGAAGGAAGTAGGAGATGGGTTGAAGGTAAAGTTGGGGTTTTGGAGGGATAGTTTAAGGGTTGGAAGAAAGGAGAGGGGTAGGAAAGGAGAGAGGGAGGTAGGTAACAAAATAGGAAGGGAGGGAGGGACGGAGGGAAGGAGGGTTGGAGGTAAATTTGGGGTTTTGGAGGAAAGGAGGGTTTAAGGTATGAAGGAAAGGAGATAGGGATGGAGGGAAAGAGTGGAGGGAAAGTTATGGTTTGGAGGGAGAAAAGGAGTGATGGAGGAAAGGTTTAATGTTGAAAAAAGAAGGAAAGAAGGAAGGAAGAAAGGAAGAAAAAGCGGAAGGGATGGAAGGAATGAAGGAAGTAAGGAAGGAAGAAAAGAAGCAAGGAAGAAAGGAATGAAAGAAAGAAAAGATGGAGGAAAGAAGGTAGGGAGGGAGGAAGAGAAGGCCGGAGGAATAGTTGAAAAAAAAGAGGAAAAAGGATAAAAGTAAACAAGGAAATGGAGGAAGAGAAAGGAAAACGAAGCGAAGAAATGGGAAGAATAGAGAAGAAGGGGAAAAAGAGAAAGAGGAGAAGGTGAAAAAAATAACAGCAGAGAAAGAAAGGGAAAGAGGAAAGGGTGCGTGAGAGGAAAGGGAGGAAGTGAGGGAGAGAAAGGTGTTGGAGGGGAAATAATGTGAGAGAGAGAGAGAGAGAGAGAGAGAGAGAGAGAGAGAGAGAGAGAGAGAGAGAGAGAGAGAGAGAGAGAGAGAGAGAGAGAGAGAGAGAGAGAGAGAGGAAATATATTAACCGAATTTTTTTTATACTTTTATCCTTTATTCCTTTTCCTTTTCCTTCTTCCTTTACCTTCTGAGT
>NC_087172.1:17939929-17942429 GCF_035594125.1 Scylla paramamosain
GGAGGAGGAGGAGGAGGAGGAGGAGGAGGAGGAGGAGGAGGAGGAGGAGGAGGAGGAGGTAGGAGGTAGGATGGAGGAGGAGGAGGAGGTAGGATGGAGGAGGTAGGATGGAGGAGGTAGGATGGAGGAGGAGGCAGGAAGGAGGAAGAAAGCTGGAGGAGGGGGAGGAAGGTGAGGGGGAGAGGAGAGTGGAGGTAAACTAGAAAAAAACGTTAAAATAAAAAAATAAATAAATAAAAAAGTAAAAGAAGGAAATAATGTCAGGGAAAAAAGTCAAAGGGAATTTTACTACACCGCTACTGAAAGGAATAAACAAGAACAGTTTCATGGGGGAAAAAAGAAAAAAAAAAGAAAAGAAAGAAAAAAGTAAATTTGCGTATATTTTTTGAGGATTTACAGACTGAGAAAAAATATTAATGCGCAACACACACACACACACACACACACACACGAATGAATGAAAGAATGAATGACCTCAGAAAAAAAATAATATAAAAACAAATAAGAAAAAGAAAACCACAGAAAAACAAGGAGGAGAGAAAGAAAGGAAGCAAGACAATAAAAACAAAACAAAAAGGAAAACAATACACTGGAAAAAAAAACATTAATAAACACGGAAGTAGGAGAAAGAAAACAAAAAAAAGGGGGTAAGTGGAGGGGAAGAAAAAAGAAAGGAAGAAGAAAGAAAGGGTAGACGGAAGAAAGCGGAGGAAGGAACATGGAAAGGAAATGAGCAAGGAGGAGGAGGAGGAGGAGGAGGAGGAGGAGGAGGAGGAGGAGGAGAAAAAATGAAGTATGAAAGAGTCAAGGAAGAAAGGAAAAGAAAAAAAAAACAAAGAAACAAAGACTTTACACGGATCAGAGAGAGAGAGAGAGAGAGAGAGAGAGAGAGAGAGAGAGAGAGAGAGAGAGAGAGAGAGAGAGAGAGAGAGAGAGAGAGAGAGAGAGAGAGAGAGAGTGTCCCTGGAGGCAACACCTTATAATTGACTCCACGACACAAGCAAAACAATGAACACACGCCCCAGGCCAGCCAAGATCCTGGTCTGAGGGGAGAGGGAGAGGGCGAGGAAGTGGGGAAAGGAAAGGAGGAGAGGAGGGAGAATATGTCAGAGTAGTAATAGACGAGAGAGAGAGAGAGAGAGAGAGAGAGAGAGAGAGAGAGAGAGAGAGAGAGAGAGAGAGAGAGAGAGAGAGAGAGAGAGAGAGAGAGAGAGAGAGAGAGAGAGAGAGAGAGAGAGAGAGAGAGAGAGAGAGACTGTAATAGATAGCATGCAGGAAAGGAAAGAAAGAGGGAGAAAAAAGTTGAGAAAATGAGGGAGGATGAGAGAAAAAGATAAAAAAAAACATTACAAAGCGAGAAGAGAGGAAATAGAGAAACAGGAAGAAGGGAAGGAGAGGGAGATAAAAGGAAAAGAAGGGCAAGAAGAGAGAAGGGAGAAAAGGAACAATATAAAAAAATAAAGAATGAATAGAGAAATATAGTAAGAGGAGGTAATAAAGAGAAATTGAAAGGGGATGGGAAGGGAAGGAAAGGATAAATGGAGGGAGAAAGGAAAGAAGGAAAAGAAAGAAAGAAGAATGGCGAAAAGAGAAGAGATTACTTGAAAGAAAAAAACCGAAGGGAGGGGAAACGAAAAGAGGGAGAAGGAAGGAACGAAAGGAACGGAGTGGGAAGGAAAGGGGGAAGGAGAGAGGAAGGAAAGACGACGAACACCAAAAAAAAAAAAAAGAATGGAGAAGAACGAAAGGAATGACATGGAAAGAAGAAAGTAAAGAAGTAAGAAAAGATTAAAGGAGATGGAGGGAGAGGCAGGTAAAGATGGAAGGAAGGAAGGAAGGAAGGAAGGAAGGAAGGAAGGAAGGAAGGAAGGAAGGAAGGAAGGAAGGAATGAAGGAAGGAAGGATGAAATGGAATAAGAGAGAATAACGGGAAGGAAGAAGTGTTGAGATAAAGTGAATGAAGGAATGGATAAGAAAGAGATGGTAAAGAAAAAAAAACTATTTACGAAAGAAACAATAGATAAAAAAAAACATGGAACAAAAAAAAGAATGAAGCAAAAAATTGTGAAAGAAGAAAAAAAAACAAAATAAACCAGAAAAAACAAGCAAACTGAAAATAAAAACAAACAAGAACTACCAGATTAAAAAAAAACATCAAAATTTCAAAAAATCGTCATAATTAAAGAAAGGAGAGAAAAAGAGAGAGAAAAAAAGAACGAGAAAAGGAAAGACGATATCCTTGAGCATGGCCACTTAAATTATTGCCACGGGGAGAGTGTACAGTGAGAGAGGGGAGAGTAAGAGTGAGAGGGGAGAGGAGGGAAGATACAGAAGGGCAGAGAAAAGAGACTGAGGGGAGGAGAAGCGTGGGAGGGAAGAGATGCTGGAGGAAAAGAATTGAAAGATGACGGGAGAGAGAGAGAGAAGAGATAAAAAAAAAAAAAGCGAAGAGGGAGACGGAGGAGGAGTGTAGAGGGAAAAGACAAGGGATGGAAAGTGA
>NC_087172.1:17944929-17947429 GCF_035594125.1 Scylla paramamosain
CCTTGCCACACGCCCTCCGTCAACTACCTTTTCATCCAGCTTGACTTCCCGCCACGCCCTCCTGCTCTCCCGCGCCCTCCCGTCCCGTGCCTCCCTTCCCTATTACACTCCCACCACGCCTCCTCCTTTCTGCCCCTTAGAGTGGATCAATGCAATGAATTAATAGGTAAACTAATGCAAATAAATTATGATTTGCAAATTACTTTAAATTTCTCAATATACAGCAATGGTGGGAGAGAGAGAGAGAGAGAGAGAGAGAGAGAGAGAGAGAGAGAGAGAGAGAGAGAGAGAGAGAGAGAGAGAGAGAGAGAGAGAGAGAGAGAGAGAGACATTATGGTTATATTGTTTTAGTAGTGGTAAAAGTAGTAGTAGTAGTAGTAGTAGTAGTAGTAGTAGTAGTAGTATAACACAGAGAGAGAGAGAGAGAGAGAGAGAGAGAGAGAGAGAGAGAGAGAGAGAGAGAGAGAGAGAGAGAGAGAGAGAGAGAGTCACCAAGAGGAGAGGAGCGGTGGCGATAAAAATCATTGGCGAGGAGCGATTTATATAATTAGCCGCGGGTGAAATATTAGAGCTGTGGGAGACGCCTTCTGGAGTGCCTCGCCACGCCACGCTCCACGGCGCCCAATGCTGATTACTGGGCGTGTGGACTTGCCTGCCACCGCCCCCTTCCCACTCCCCTCCCCCAAACACAGACAGCCAGACAGCCTCACAACCCAATCCCCAACCTTTAAACACACCTACCCCTTCACCGAAAGCACACACATACACACACACACACACACACACACACACACACACACACACACACACACACACACACACACACACACACACAGCCTCTCATCCAACCCAAAATCCCAAACTTAGTACGCTGTTCCATTTCCCAACTTCACCCTTTCTCACTCCCCACTCCCCAGACTCCTGCACCTATTAGTAAACATTGCTCTCTCCCCTCCATCTCCCCACGACTATCTCCCCTATCGTTTCTAACTCCTACCTCCCCAACGCGCGCACCTCCTCCCACACATCCCTTACTTCCCCAACACAAACTCCTTTCCTCCCTACCCCTTCTATTCCCTCTCAGCGAAGGCCTCTCACGCCCCCACCTCGCCCCTCACACACGTCTAAGGACACACACACACACACACACACACACACACACACACACACACACACACACACACACACACACACACACACAGACCTTTGAGATAAATTGGGATAGATTTCTTGATGGGTGAAATGCCCCCGCCGAGGAGCCGCGGGCCACCACGACTCCCTGTGTAGTTCCGTGAGCCATGATAACACGCTCAAGGGCCTCCACCTACTCCTTCACCTACTCCCCTCCTCTCCCCCTAGCCGCCGCCGCCTCCTCCTCCTTCCTCTGCAAAAGAAAAATATATTTGGTTCCCCAAAAAACATATAGCGACGACTCGACGTAATTAGTGGTAAGCGGCGTGGCCATCAAAGCCACGCAGAAATTATGATCGGTGCTCCAATATACTGCGGCGGTGAGGCGGCGAGGCGGCGCGTGCCTGCCTGCCGCCCCCCACCTCTGCCCCGCCACACTTGTTGGCTTGGCTTGGCTTAGGTTAGGTTACAAGGTACATTAAAAGTTAGTTAAGTTAGGTTACAAGATATATTTGGTTAAGTTAGTTAGGTTACGTTAGATTAGGTTAAGTTACAAGGTATGTTTGATTAAGTTAGATTAGGTTAGGTTACGTTAGGTTAAATTACAAGGTACATTTGATTAAGTTAGTTGGGTTAGGTTACGCTAGGTAAGGTTAGGTCACAAGGAACACTTGGTTGTTAGGTTATGTTACGTTGGGTTAGATCAGGTTAGATTACAGGATATGCTTAGTGAAGTTAGTTAGGTTAGTTTAAATTAGGTTACGTTGCAAGATATGTTTGAGTAAGTTAATGTAAATTATGAAGGTTAGGTTAGGTTACAACATATGTTTGATTAAAATAAAATATATAGGTTAGGATAGATTAAAGCTGCTTACGGAAGGGTTAGGAAGGGTAAGTCTGATTATGTTAAGGTGAAGACAGATTTAGTTTAGTTAACAAAGTTTGTCAAGGTAAAGAGAGGTTAACATTCGGTAGGAAAGCACTGGACTGGATTGGTTTGTTTCTACGTTTGGTTATCGTGGGAATAGTTTTGGCTGTTGGAAGGGGACAGATGTTACAGGCTGGGGTGGGCTGGAATAGACGGGCTGGCGATAAGAGAAGGCTGAGATCTTTGCTCTGCACTGAGATTTTCCAAGTTGATGGTGATTAGGGAAGGTTGGACAGGGAAGGATAGGGTTGAGTAGTGTGCATTGTGTAAAGTTTGGGTTCCTGTGTGCTAAATATAATAAACGTACTGTGGTTTTCCTTTTTTTTTTTTTTTTGTATTTTGGGAGGACTAAAGAGTTGTGTGTTAAAATGAAAATGACATTCGTACTTTCATCTTTTCTTTCCTCATCGTTTTTAAGTAGTTTTCAGCGTTACTGTAAAA
>NC_087172.1:17952429-17969929 GCF_035594125.1 Scylla paramamosain
AGAGAGAGAGAGAGAGAGAGAGAGAGAGAGAGAGAGAGAGAGAGAGAGAGAGAGAGAGAGAGAGAGAGAGAGAGACTTCCGAAGGTTCATGTTTCTTTTACTTCATTTTGTTTTTTATTTCTCAGTTTTCACCGTAAAGCCTTTGTATTTGAGCACTGACGGAGGCCACGAAGGGGAAAATTAAGCGATGTAGAGAGATGTAGAGAGAGACAGAGAGAGATTTTACTCTACAGAAACACAACCAAAGCATACACAAATGCAAACACACAAGATACAACCTAACACACATTAAAGTTAAAAATAGCAATTCCAGCAACAAAAACACAAATAAGAACATAAGTTATCCTTTCTAAATCATCTGTAGTAGTAGTAGTAGTAGTAGTAGTAGTAGTAGTAGTAGTAGTAGTAGTAGTAGTAGTAGTAGTAGTAGTAGTAGTAGTAGTAGTAGTAGTAGTAGTAGTAGTAGTAGTAGTAGTAGTAGTAGTAGTACTCTTCACTGATGAGCCAAGACAGGTTTCGTAAGAGGAGGAGGAGGAGGAGGAGGAGGAGAGAATAATATTATTAGGGTGACTCTCTTAATTAAGGTGGACAGGCTGCGGACAGATGCGGAGGTGTTGTGATTAGCGCTGGAGAGGGGAGATGAGAGGAGGGGAGAGGCGAGGAGAGGAGAGGAAGAGAGGAGGAGAGAGAGGCGAGCAGAGGAGGGGAGAGAGGCGAGGGGAGAGGAGAGGAGCCAGCACAGTGGGGGAGGATGAAGTAGAGACAGAGGAGGCGAGGGGAGAAGGGAGGGGATAAGACAAGGAAGAGAGGGGAAAGGGAGTGAAAGGAGAAAAGGATAAGGAGTAGATAGGTAGGGAGAAGAAAGGACAGGAGAGAGGAGAGGTATGAGAGAAAGGCAGAGAGAAAAAAGGTGTAAGATTATAGAAACTAGATAAAAGCAAACAGGGCAAAGAAAATACTATACCGGTCAAATACTAATGCTTAAACTTTGATGTTTGATGGCTCTGCGGTGAGTAAGTATGATTTCAGAACTTAAGATCACCAGTTCAACTCTGAATTGTCAATGAGATTAGAGTGATACATCTGCTTAAATTATTTTTCTATCTCCAACTTTATTATCTTAGAGGACATATTTTATGATCAGACTTATAAGCAACAAGTCATAAGTCTTTTCCAAACATATTGCCAAAGATGAGAACTGAAATTAGTGAATAACAGACACAGCAAGTTAGAGAAGCAAATATATTAACGAGTAGTAAATATTTTCCAAGCATACAGTGTAATATATAAATACGAGGAGAAAATTCTTTTTTTTTTTTTTATGTAGGAGGGACACCGGCCAAGGGAAACAAAATTATAATAAAAAAAAAAAAAGGCCCACTGAGGTGCCGGTCCCCTAACAGTCAAAAGCGGTAAAAATTTAAAGGATAAGTATCTTGAAACCTCCCTCTTGAAAGAATTCAAGTCACAGGAAGGAGGAAATACAGTAAAAGAAAAAGAAAACAGCAATTTATAAAAAGCAAATATATTTCTTAATTATCACTACACCCACCACCACCACCACCACCCCCACATATTTCCCTCCTCCCGTCACGTCGACACTTTCATCCCCTCACTCCATCCCCAAGCCTGCCCCCATCCCATAGCCAATCACCCTCCCATCCACACCCTACATACCTTCACACCTCGGCTGGCGTATCCTTCATTCCCCGGTATGTGTGTGTGTGTGTGTGTGTGTGTGTGTGTGTGTGTGTGTGTGTAGACCGAGGACGTGGACGAGGACGATGAGATAGAGGAGCAGAGAAAGAATAAAGGTGGTGAGGGAGGGATGTAGGTAGGGAGGGAGGGAGGGAGGGGCAGGAGGGGAAGGAGGAGGGCAGAATCAACACAACGCGGTAAGGTACACACGCCTTCCTCCAGCGGCCCAGCGTCGGGTTACCTATTATAAAGTCTTCTGTGTGTGTCTTTTTTTTAGTCCTCTCCCTTTCCCTCTCTCTCTCTCTCTCTCTCTCTCTCTCTCTCTCTCTCTCTCTCTCTCTCTCTCTCTCTTGCTTCACTGTTCTCTATCTGTCTTAAGCAACAGTTGCATCAAGTAATGGTGATTGAATTGTGAAGGGAGAGGAGGTGGAGGAGGAGGAGGAGCAGTGGGAGATAGGAATGGTGAAACAAAAGATGTGATACAGTGATGAGTGGAATACGAAATGAGGAAAAATTTTGATGGTAATGGTGGTGATTGTAGTGGTGATGAAAGCTAAGAAATATTACGCTTATATGGACAAAAATAAGTGGTGGTGATGACACGAGGGATTGAGATGATGTTATAACGATGAGGGAGTGGTGGGGATGTGTAGCAATGGAGTGGAGGAGAGGCGACACAGAGGAAGAGAGACTGAAGGAAAAAGAATGATAGCAAGTGATAAGGTAAAAAAAAAAAAGTTATGAAGTAAAGGATAGAGAAGAATGTAATAATGATGAGGGTGTGGTGGGGATGTGCAGCAATTGAGAAGACACGAGAGAGAGAGAGAGAGAGAGAGAGAGAGAGAGAGAGAGAGAGAGAGAGAGAGAGAGAGAGAGAGAGAGAGAGAGAGAGAGAGAGAGAGAAACAGTAGGCGATTGGGAAATAAGGTGATAAAATATAGAAAAATTTAATGTACTGTCCTCTTTCCCTCTCCCTTTCTCCCTTTCTCCCTTTTTCTCGCAACCTTCACCCCCTTTCCTCACCCCTAGGAGGAGCGGGGCGCCAGCTGGGGGTCAAGGGCCAGCCTGGTGTCCCGTGTCTCATTCAAAATGCTCCTGAATTTTTATGAGAGTTTACCCTCCATGTTATGTTTGTCTTGTGTAATGTTCCGTGACATTATAGCAGCTCCTCCTCTTCCTCCTCCTCCTCCTCCTGTTTTTTTTTTTTCTTCCTTTCCTCCTACACCTTCCATTTCTTTACAATTTCCTACATTTTTTTCTTATTCGGTAACACAAACAAGCTCCTTGAATTTCTATTTCTGCAAACTAACTTAAGGAAGAGAAAAGATACGCTTAAAATCATACGATAGAAAGTCTAAAATGTTATCTGTAAGTCACTTCAGCCAGCCACCCAGACAACCAGCCAATCAGCCAGCTAACCAGCCAATCAGCCGGACAGCCAATCACCCAACCACCCACTTATCCAGTCAGCCAGCCAACCAGTCAGCCAGTCAACTAGCCAGTCAACCAACCACCCAATACCCAGTCAGCCAGTCATCCAACCACCCAGTCAAGGAAACAGCCAGTCAGTCATCCAAAAAACAATCATCCATCCATCCAGCCAGTCAGCCAGCCAACCATCCAGCCAGTCAGCCAGTCAGCCAACCATCCAGCCAGTCAGCCAGTCAGCCAACCAGCCAACCAGCCATCCAGTCAGCCAGTCAGCCAACCAGCCAGCCAGTCAGCCAGTCAGCCAACCAGCCAGTCAGCCAGCCAGTCAGCCAACCAGTCAGCCAACAAGTCAGCCACCCAGTCACTCAGCTATTCATAAGAGTCTCGTCTCTAAATCTGGCTTCTGGTTGGTGACTCGCCCCGCACAACAAGGGCATATAAGACAAAGAGAGGCCTGGACAACACTACCGGGGAGGACAGAAATACAGAGTGGCGGACTGAAGAGCGTCATAACCAGAGTCTTCTCTCCCACCATCCTCTCACTTGTATCTTCTCTCCCCTCCCCTCACCAGATAACCATTTCTCCTCCCCTTCCCCTCTCTCACACATGCATTTCTTCTCCCCTTCCTCTTACTTGTATTGCTTCTTCCCTCTCCTCAGTATCCTTCTCTTTTCCAAGCATCTCATCTTTCCTCCCCTCTTTGCAGTTCCTGTCCCCCCTTCCCCCTCTCTCTTCCCCTCGTTCTTCCATTCCCCTCCCTTCGTATTCCACATATTCTTACCCTACTCATTTCCCTTCATCTCCTCTTTCCTCTCTTTCTTCTCACTGTGCCATCTCCCCAACTCCATCTCTCTCTCTCTCTCTCTCTCTCTCTCTCTCTCTCTCTCTCTCTCTCTCTCTCTCTCTCTCTCTCTCTCTCTCTCTCTCTCTCTCTCTCACTAAGTCTTTTCTTAACCTACTTATCACTTTTCCCTTTGTCCCTGTACTCTTTCCATCCTCTGTTTTGCTAGTCAGTCAAATAGTCAGCCAGCCAGCCAGTCAGTCACGCAGTCAGTCAATCTCCCCTCTCTCTCTCTCTCTCTCTCTCTCTCTCTCTCTCTCTCTCTCTCTCTCTCTCTCTCTCTCTCTGGCAAGCAAAGTGTTTCAACAATAAGTTCACCGAAGTGGATGATGGCGTTCCCAGAGTTGTGTTCGAGTTTAAGCGGCGCTGTGACTCCTTCCAATTGCTAGTCTTGCAGCAGAAGGCGAAGCAGAGGAGAGAGAGAGAGAGAGAGAGAGAGAGAGAGAGAGAGAGAGAGAGAGAGAGAGAGAGAGAGAGAGAGAGAGAGAGAGAGAGAGAGAGAGAGAGAGAGAGAGAGAGAGAGAATCAAAACATATAACCTAGGCTGTCTCTGTCTCTGTCTCCGTGTGTTGTTTGTGGAGGTGTGTTGTTTATTGTTGTGTGTTTTGTTGTCTTGTGTTGCGTTGTTGTTGTTGTTGTTGTTTCTGCTGTTGTCCTCTTATGGTTCGAGCGATGCACAGTTTTTTTTTTCCGGTAGTGTGTGTGTGTGTGTGTGTGTGTGTGTGTGTGTGTGTGTGTGTGTGTGTGTGTGTGTGTGTGTGTGTGTGTGTGTGTGTGTGTGTGTGTGTGTGTGTGTGTGTGTGTGTGTGTGTGTGTGTGTGTGTGTGTGTGTGTATTGTGTAAGCCCGAACAAATATCACTCAAACTTGTACATTAAATTTTCTCCTCCTCCTCCTCCTCCTCCTCCTGTACCACCACCATTACCTCCTATCCTCCTCCCCCTACTCTACCACCACCACCACCACCAGGAATCAGGAGGCAGCAATACAGAAGGTAGCCCGGATCCTCGCGACAACAAAACCACCGCTAATTACTAAGCGTGGCGTGTTCGCAGGTGAGACGCGGGGAGGTAAGAAGAGAGAGGTGGCGGTGGTAGTGGTGGTGGCGGCTGTCCCTCGCCTGAACACTGCAAACAGAAGGGGCGGCTCTAAGTACACAAAACCCACAATTTTCTCCACAGCCTGTCCGTCATCTTACATTGTTACTGTCAGGGAGCCGCGGACAATGACACCCAATTACTCGTTCAGTCACACCCACGCAAGCCATTCCAAACTGCCCCTCCTCCCCCCTCCCTTCATCCCTCCATCCCTTCTTCCTTCCTCCTGACCATTATTATCTTTGTGCCCCTTCCTCCTCTTCCTCCTCGTCCTTGTTCACCTGATCCTCTTCTTGCTTTTTCTTTTCTTCTTCTTCTTCTTCTTGTCTTGGTTACTTTCGTCAGCTGTCTTGTTTTGTTTTGAGGAGGTTAATGTAGTCTCTCTCTCTCTCTCTCTCTCTCTCTCTCTCTCTCTCTCTCTCTCTCTCTCTCTCTCTCTCTGGTCAAATCTTCTCTATTGTTTTGGGTGTGGTCAGTTTAAGTGTGTGTGTGTGTGTGGAGAGAGAGAGAGAGAGAGAGAGAGAGAGAGAGAGAGAGAGAGAGAGAGAGAGAGAGAGAGAGAGAGAGAGAGAGAGAGAGAGAGAGAGAGAGAGAGAGAGAGAGAGAGAGAGAGAGAGAGAGAGAGAGAGAGAGAGAGAGAGAGAGGAATAAATACTAAAAAGGAAATGATGATGATGATGATGATGATGATGATGATGATGATGATGATGATGATGATGATGATGAAAGTCTAAAGCAAATGGCGATAAAACAGGAGGAGGAGGAGGAGGAGGAGGAGGAGGAGGAGGAGGAGGAGGAGGAGGAGGAGGAGGAGGAGGAGGAGGATACAGAACAAGAAAAATAGTTGAAAAAGAGGAAAAGAAAGAGAAATAAGAGGATGAAGAGGAAGTAGAAGAGGAAAGAAGATAAAAGGAGACCAAGTAGAATTACGAGAAAAGAGAGAAGGAAGTGAGAGGAAGTGAGAGGGGAAACAAAGGAAAGACAAGGGGAAGAGAAGTGAGAGGTGTGAAAAACCTATGTGAAGATAAATCCTCCTCCTCCTCCTCCTCCTCCTCCTCTTCCTCCTCTTCTGCCTGCTGCTCTTCCTCCTCTTCATTCATAAACACTTGACCGACTTTATACCGTATTCCTTCCATAATACGGGGGGGAGAGGAGGAGGAGGAGGAGGAGGAGGAGAAAAAGGAAAGGGCATAGGTAGGTCGGACTGAGGTGTGTGTGTGTGTGTGTGTGTGTGTGTGTGTGTGTGTGTGTGTGTGTGTGTGTGTGTGTGTGTGTGTGTGTGTGTGTGTGTGTGTGTGTGTGTGTGTGTGTGTGTGTGTGTGTGTGTGTGTGTGTGTGTGTGTGTGAGAGAGAGAGAGAGAGAGAGAGAGAGAGAGAGAGAGAGAGAGAGAGAGAGAGAGAGAGAGAGAGAGAGAGAGAGAGAGAGAGAGAGAGAGAGAGAGAGAGTTCAATAAGGCCCGACCTCTCATGATCGACTTGTGTTGCATAATCACAATAACCCCCTTACCTTTTCCTCCCTCCCCTCTATCCCCCGCACGCACGCACGCACGCACTCATACACACACGCACGGCGGCCGCTCATCTCGCCCCCGTCGCTGGTAGACATTAATGCATAAGTCAACGCATAAGCCGAGCGGGTCAACACTCACGCGCGCCGCACAACACTCCACTGGTTGTCTCGCGCCATCTTCACAGTCGTCGCAAGAACACCATTAGAAAAAAAAGGATAAAAAATGAATAAAAAAGAATAAAAAGCATTCAAAGCACCCTAAAAAAGGAAAAGATGGTAAGTACGCGTGTTTCTTCTATATTTCTATTTTTTTTTCTTCTTGTTTTTAGTTATTTAGTGGTTTTCTTGTGTTCTTTCCATTTGTTTGTCTATTTCCTGTTCTGGTGCTGTTTATATTTTGTTCATTTCCTGTTTTCGGTCCTTCTTTGATCTGTGTGTGTGTGTGTGTGTGTGTGTGTGTGTGTGTGTGTGTGTGTGTGTGTGTGTGTGTGATATACGCCATGCATGCCCGATCCTTCTCTTCCTCCACCTCTACCCTCCTCCACCACCTCCACCACCTCCTCCACCTCCACCTCCACCACCACTCTCCTGCTCCTCTCCCCACGCCTTGATATGACAAACAGCAGCAGCAAGAAGTCGAGTATCCACGGTTTTGTGTTTCGGTGCAAACAGACAAATGTTTGCTGCTTCTGCTGGACGCTGCCGCTTCCTTGCTGACGATGCGCGCCCTCTATACTGAGCCGCTGCCTTGCTTCGTCACACCATTCCTCACCTGCACCATGATCATTACTTACTACTTAATTATTACTTCACGTTACACCCTCATCTTGTTTCTTCACGATGGCATTCATCACCTGCGCCATCACTGTTAAGATGCCCTCACATTCTACCTTTAATATCTTTTTTCAATATTCTTCAGATAGGCTGCCTTCGTATACAAGCAGTGTTGTATTCAAGTATTCTTTATACACTTTAGGCATGATAAATATTTTCAATGTTTCTAGTCTTTTCCATACCTGAGTATCACCACTATTACTTACATTAGATCTTTACTATCTTCTCTTGACCCCGCCATGGGTGCCTCTCAGGCTGAAAAAAGAGTTTCGCTTACTGCATTGGTAATGTATTCCGTCAGTTTCATTTTTTTTTTTTTTTGTGGGAGGGTCGTTGCAATATAAGGTGTGGTTCAGGCTGTGATATCAGTTTGGTGTACTGCAGTGTAAGTATTACATTGGTTTTCACAAGGTTGCAGTTATCTCTGATTTATTTGAGGCATCCACTTATTCATGAAGTGGATAACATTAGGTGAAAGAGGATTGGTATAGTAAGCACCGTCTTTCATGCCAGAACTTCATGCAATAAACTGTCGTGGTTTGCTGCTCACCTGGACAATCGGCCCACCCGCCAGGCCGACCATGTTCCCAGGGAGCGGGGAAAATGAAATACAATCTTGATGCGCAGTAGATGACAAATTCTTAATGGTTACTTATCTTCCAAACCTCCTTTAAACTTGAAGAATGTCGCTAAACATTATATCATGTCAGTCATACATTTTCAAGAGTTTTTAATGATTTTAGTGATAGCCTGACGCTGAGAAAAACGCCCATGAGTGTCATTCATTGCAAGAGGGAATCCTCAGTAGAAGTGAGATAGAGCTGCTGTTGGTGGTGGTGGTGGTGGTGGTGGTGGTGAGTTGAGGGTGAGTAAGGGACATAACACCACAATGGGAAAAACTAATAGTTAAATAAATATTTAAGTGAGGAGAAAAACGAGGAAGATAAGGAAGACGAGGAGACGGTGGTGGTGGTGGTGGTGGTGGTGGATATACAAATGGTAATGGTGGTGGTAATGATTATCATGGGAGTTATAGTAACGTATGGTGACGGACAAACAATGAGGAGGAGGAGGAGGAGGAGGAGGTGCCCGGTGGTAGTCCCAGTAATTAAGACTTAGGGTCACGTGCTCCAGTATACACACACACTCCCTGAGTCAACACAACACCTCACCACACACCTCCTCCTCCTCCTCCTCCTCCTCCTCCTCCTCCTCCTCCTCCTCCTCCTCCTCTTCCTCCACCTCCTTCTCCTCCTCCCCCCAACATTCCTCCCTCCTACGTATTCCTTCGTATTCTTCTTCCTCGTCATCACTACAATCGCACCTCCTCCTCCTCCTTCTCCTACTCCTCCTCCTCCTCCTCCTCCTCCTCCTCCTCCTCCTCCTCCCCACATTCTTCGTTCTTCGCATATTTTTCTACTTATTCCTCTTTCTCATTATCGCTAATTCTCCATCGCTTTCTCCTCCTCATTTTTTCATTCTTCTCTCTTCTACAATTTATATTACTTTTCTATTCATTTTTCTTATCATATTTTATGTTTTGTGTAATTATAAAGTCGCTTAACGTTCCACATTTCCTCTTTGTCTCTCTCTCTCTCTCTCTCTCTCTCTCTCTCTCTCTCTCTCTCTCTCTCTCTCTCTCTCTCTCTCTCTCTCTCTCTCTCTCTCTCTCTCTCTCACACACACACACACACACGGAAGCTGGTGTACATAAAGACTGACAAACAAACACCATGAAAGGGAGTGAGAAAATTCTCTCTCTCTCTCTCTCTCTCTCTCTCTCTCTCTCTCTCTCTCTCTCTCTCTCTCTCTCTCTCTCTCGCTAAGCCACAGACTAAACACCTCCCCTCTTTCGCCACACAGCTTTCGTCTCTCTCTCTCTCTCTCTCTCTCTCTCTCTCTCTCTCTCTCTCTCTCTCTCTCT
This sequence comes from Scylla paramamosain, assembly GCF_035594125.1. NCBI lineage: Eukaryota > Metazoa > Arthropoda > Malacostraca > Decapoda > Portunidae > Scylla > Scylla paramamosain. Next base: position 17,961,765 of record NC_087172.1, read on the forward strand.
CTCTCAGTATTCTTTACCCACAATTCATTTTTCCCTCACATTTCAGGTGATATTTCTGGGAATCCCTATCGAGAGAGAGAGAGAGAGAGAGAGAGAGAGAGAGAGAGAGAGAGAGAGAATAATACCCATCACTTCTCCAGGATGTAGAAAGATAGGGTATGGGACAGAGCAGTAAGGGAGAGAGGGAGAGGAGACGGAGAGGAGAAAGAGACAGAGAGAGAGAGAGGGAGAGGGAGAGGGGGGAAAAGAATGCATTTATATCCTTGATTGACATCGAGTGAAGATTGGTTAAGAAAGATATATAAGGAGAGAGAGAGAGAGAGAGAGAGAGAGAGAGAGAGAGAGAGAGAGAGAGAGAGAGAGAGAGATATATTGGTTGGAGAGACCAGAGAGAGAGAGAGAGAGAAGATATATTGGTTGGAGAGACCAGAGAGAGAGAGAGAGAGAGAGAGAGAGAGAGAGAGAGAGAGAGAGAGAGAGAGAGAGAGAGAGAGAGAGAGAAAAAAAGTGACAGACAGAAATAAAGAGGGTAAAATCACCAGGAATTTTTAAAGGCACTGAAGGTTACGGTGGTGGTGGTGGTGGTGGTGGTGGTGGCGGTAGTGGTGGTGGTGGTGGTGGCAATACTGGGGCCGCCTCGACTCAAGGGCTTCTATATATTGTTGAGTGAGTTAAACACGGCATGAGACGGTCAGGGTCGCGGCGAGGAATTACTGGCGTCTTATGGAATCGATTCGTCTCCCAGTGTGATGACGTGACGGCGACTGGAGAGAGAGAGAGAGAGAGAGAGAGAGAGAGAGAGAGAGAGAGAGAGAGAGAGAGAGAGAGAGAGAGAGAGAGAGAGAGAGAGAGAGAGAGAGAGAGAGAGAATATTATTGTATTTTAACCTATATAATATGAATAACCTAAAATTACTGGTTAAAATGTTGAGAGAGAGAGAGAGAGAGAGAGAGAGAGAGAGAGAGAGAGAGAGAGAGAGAGAGAGAGAGAGAGAGAGAGAGAGAGAGAGAGAGAATTGAAATACACGAAAAGACAGAAACTAAAGAATATAATAAACTAGAAAGTGGAGACACAGACACAGAAGGAAGAAGAGACAAAGGAAGGAAGAGGCGAGAGCAAGAGAAAAATATAGACACAACAACAAAGAACGGGAGTCAAGAAAGAAGAGAATAGATATGAATGAAGAAATGCAACAACGAAAACCATGAAGAAAACAAGGACAGAAGTACGAGTAAAAAAAAATGCATAAATAGACAAGAAAATGAGAGATAAAGGGAAGATTCTCTGTCTTCTCTCCTCTTCTTTTCTTTTTCTCTACTTTTTTAGTCTTCTCTATCTTTTCTCTTTGTCTTCTCTCCTTTTTTTCTTTTCTTTTATCCTCTCTTTTCTTCTCTTTTCGTCTCTCTTTTTTTCTTCACTCTTCTCTCACTCGTTCTCTTCTCTTTATTATCTTTTTTTATTCTTTTCATGTCTACTCTCTCTCTCTTTCTCTCTCTCTCTCTCTCTCTCTCTCTCTCTCTCTCTCTCTCTCTCACCAGAACCCACGAACCCTCCTTTTGTTTCACCGCGACAGATTTCAAGCCTAAGTAAGGGATCAGGAGCCACACGAACCCCGTTTTCTGATACCTTGCTCCTCCAGCCCCTCAACGCAGCCCGAATCCCACGCCCATTTGAACCAGTAGGCCTAGGAACCCCTTTCTTGGTACGCGCCTATCAATTCAACATCCTCGACTGTCTTACCGGGAATATTTTGAGCGAAATATTAGAGTTTTTCCCAGTATTATTATTTCTGGCGTCTGTATGTCAATATTACGATTTTTTATTATTTTTTATCTCCCCCACTGTATCTCCCTCCCTTTCCCTTGTCTCCTACTCCTCGTCTTCTCTCTTTATCTCTCTCTCTCTCTCTCCTCCCTCATTCATCACGGTGTCCCGAATCCCACGTTATTTGTTCTCCTAATCCTTATTTTCGTTTGTCTTACGCCCACATTTTTTTCCTCATCATCCTCTTCAGGGGGAATTTAAACCCGATTCTCCTCCGCTGTCCACGTTTAGGGAAAGGATTCGAGAGCACAAACCGCAGATTCCCTTGCAGCCAATAGCGCGTCGATCTCTTGTATTCCTTCTCCTCTGAGTCTTCTTATTATTATTAGTATTTCCGTCGCCTCGATCCGTCTTGTGTGTGTGTGTGTGTGTGTGTGTGTAGGTAGGTGGGTGCGTGGGTGGGTGGGTGCGTGTGTGTGTGTGTGTGTGTAGATGGTGTGTGGGCGAAGGAGTGATATGATGATTTGGAAGAGGAGAGAGGGAGAAAGAAGAATGGGAGGGGAGAGAATCGTGATAAGTGAGATAGAGAGAGGAGGGAACAAGGAGGGCAGGATAGATATGAGAGAGAGAGAGAGAGAGAGAGAGAGAGAGGAGAGAGAGAGGAGAGAGAGAGAGAGAGAGAGGAGAGAGAGAGAGAGAGAGAGAGAGAGAGAGAGAACGTAACAGTAACAGATGACAAACACGAAAAAAAAACAAAAAAGCAAAAAATAGTGAACAGGGAGGGGAAAAGTGGGCGGGGAAAGGAGGGTAGGAAGCAGGGGAACAGGGACTGACAGAGAGGAACAGAGGAACAGAGAGGGAGGAGATAAGGGGATATGGGGAACCAGAGAGAGAGAGAGAGAGAGAGGTAGAGACAAACGGAGCGAGGTTATATACGTAGAGACAGAGGTAGGGAGAGAGAAGGGAGGGATGTGAGGGGTGGCGTGTGAGGAGTGGGTGCGAGGGGAGGCCGTGTGATAGGGGCGTGTGAGGGGGGCGTGGTGAAGCAGTGTTTGTGGCTCGGCTTACAACAGATCGCTATTGTGCGCCGCGGCAAGCTTACCGTGTTGTCTCGGCGCCACAAAATGCACAGAACGACGCTTTTGCTTCACTCCATTATTCGTTTTGGCAAGGGACCGAGGGAAGGGAGGGAACAAAGGAACACAAAGGAAGAAAAACACGACTACTTGTTAACCCTTATGAGATCGTTTTGTAATGAGCTACACTATTTAATGTTGAAATGTGGGATGGTAAAGGGGGAAAACTGACTAGGAAACAACACAAAGGGACACAAACGAAGAACAGAGACCGATTCCTAATAACCCAAAAGATCCAGGTTAGCAAACTGACAGGGATGGAACATGAAAGAACACAAAAGAAGAACAAGGACTCGTGATAAGCTACACTATCAGCAACGTTAAAGAGATTCAGGATGGTTAACGGGGAAAAATTAACAGCGATGGAACACAAACGAACACAAACAAGAAACAAAATATTCTGCTTCATAAAAAAAAAAAAATCAACGATCTAATACTGAGAGATGCGGGAAGATAAAAGAGAAAACCGACCAGTACATTAAGAGATGGTGAGGATGAGGAGAGATGATGGAGGTAGCTGGGCCAGGCGTCGGGTGCACAGGGAGGGAGGGAGGGAGGGAGAGAGAGAGAGAGAGAGAGAGAGAGAGAGAGAGAGAGAGAGAGAGAGAGAGAGAGAGAGAGAGAGAGAGAGAGAGAGAGAGAGAGAGAGAGAGAGAGAGAGAGAGAGAGAGAGAGAGAGAGAGAGAGAGAGAGAGTTATGAGACCCACGGACAAGAGAACCGAGAATTGAGATTTTCACGTAAAAGCCAATAAAAATCATGGCTTAGTTGTACAAATTAATAATTACATAAAGACACACAGGAAAACAAAAGTATAGGGATGTAGTGAATTCAAAAGCTTTCTTCCTTCACGTGTAAGGAGTTCCCATCTCTACACCAACATTAATGAGTCAGGTCACATTAGTATACATGGTCACAGCTTCTATACATAATCACATCTCTAAAACGGAAAGATTTGTAAATTCTGTCCAATTTCTAAATATCGCTACATTTTTAAATACAACTAATATTTTTAAGTTCACATCTCTAAATACGATCACCTTTCTAAATGTGTTATATACTTCTAAATACGGTCAAATTTCCAAATAAGGTCATATTTTCAAACCAAGTCATTGTTAAATAAGCTCACAATTCTAAGTGTCGCATCTCCAAATAAGGTCACGTTTCGAAATGAGGTCACATTTCTAAGATCACATTTCCAAACAAGGTCACATTTCCAAATAAGGTCACGTTTCGAAATGGTCACATTTCTAAGATCACATTTCCAAACAAGGTCACATTTCCAAATAAGGTCACATCTCTAAGGCCACATTTTCAAATAAGGTCACATTTCCAAGGTCGCATTTCCATTTACGATAATTTCGAAAAAGGAAATATTTCTAGATTGTCCTGTTTCTAAATATTGTCACATTCTTAAGATATAAACTATATTACTAAAGTCACGTAAAAAAAAAAGTCAGTTACTAAGCATACGTTTCTAAACAAGTTCGAATCTCCAGAATCGTCACATTTTTAAATACCAAATAAGTCACATTCTTAATATGCTCACGTTTCTAACCCAAGTAGTATTAATAAGGCAGGCAGGTAGGCAGGCAGGCAGGGAGGAGGGAGGGAGGGAGCTAGACAAGCAGGCAGAGACAGACAGGCAAAGAACTGGACAATTAGGCAGATACAGACAGACAGACAAACAAAGAGGCAGTCAGATACAGGCAGATATACAGTTAGATAGACAGACAGACAGACAGACAGACAGACAGGCAAGCAGGCAGGCACGTTCCTTAGAAGGTCACACGCCCCAGAGTCTATCCTCAGCATCGAGAGCCTTGACTGGTGGCCTCAGTCTCTGACCCTCAACAAGCGCGTTCACTCAACAGGGTCACACTCACACTTATTGCCGCGCGGCGAGGTTGCTAGTCTGCTCAGATAGGTCATGTCAACTGTGTCAAGGTCGAGAGCCTAATCACGTTCCCTCATTCAACGGTACTCTTGTGGTGACCTGCCATCATCACTGTGACCTGTCCTGACCTGTCCTGACCTGTACTGACCTGACCTACCCCTGGATCTATACTCAATACGGTTATAGTTAATAGTTACGGTTATTTTTCACAGTAAGGGTTTTGTCACTAAGGAATTATATTTCTTAGTAAGACTGTTGTTTAATATCTACCAGCTTTGTTTCAATGTCGGTATCACTTAATACAGTTATTCGTAAATTTTCCTGTCAGCTATGTTGGTAGTCCACTCATAACTGTCCATTACATTTCTATCACTATTAATATATCGATGTCTAAAAGCGAAATAAAATAACCATTACTCGTATTATTTAGTACTATTTATTTCCTTATAATACGTAAATTTTGTTGTCAGTTATGTTCGTAGCTAGTGTCAGTAGCTATCTCATTATTATCTCACTATTATTATTATCTCATTATTTTTCTATTACTATTAGGTATCTACACTTGAATGCGAAATAAAATCATGTTTCAAGACACTTCTCTAAATTTTGGGGGTGATCCTTCTTGACGTCTCTTTTAAGGAATGGCACTCTCAATGGGCCCTTTTTTTCGCACTTTATTGCTCTAGGTCAGGGCCACTCTTGCATTAAAAAAAAAAGTGCTATTACATTTATGTGGTGGAAGAAGGGACAGACTCAGGGTATCAGGTTTGCATCAGAGCGGAGAGCGATTGCCTCACACTCAGCTTTTACCCTACAATTCCTTCATCATTGCTGTCTGTCGCCCTCCATGCCTCGTGTCCTGCATAGGAATCGACAGTATCTAATGAAGTGTCAAACAAAATGTACCACAGATCATGTCACTCTTTATTTAAATCTTCTCACCTAACATGTAAATCCTTATTCAGCATTGTTGTTTTTAATGAGTCTTTTCCAGGTGTTTTTATCATGTGCCTTTCTCTTTTTTTCTTGTTCCTTGTCTCTCATGTCCTCTTCGATGCACTCTTCCCCACCTTGTCCTAGGCGTTCACTATTCACTGCAACTCTTTAAAGCTTCTCAGAAACTGTTGCCTAATTTCATTGTTCCTGTCATCATCTTTTTTACTCCCATGTTTCATAAAGGAAGAAAGTTGTTTATATTTATTTTAATTAATGTTACCATCAGTATCAATATTACTTTCTAGTTGTTCTTTCTAATACTTTTTTTCATATATATTCTATTTATTTTCTACAAGACTTATCTTCTTTCTCTTAAAACCAAATTACACTTTTGCTTTGGATATAAATAGAAATATGACCTCTATATTCTCTCTCTCTCTCTCTCTCTCTCTCTCTCTCTCTCTCTCGTCTCTCTCTCTCTCTCTCTCTCTCTCTCTCTCCTGCGGTTTCCATATATAGAAAAGTAAGATTGAGGCAGGTAATTCAGAGCGAATAAGAATATTGTAATATCAGACTCAAAGGAGAGAGAGAGAGAGAGAGAGAGAGAGAGAGAGAGAGAGAGAGAGAGAGAGAGAGAGAGAGAAGAGAGAGAGAGAGAGAGAGAGAGAGAGAGAGAGAGAGAGAGACGAATTGATTGGTGTGTGGGAGGCGTGGGTGGAAAGAGGGATACACTGCAAGATTTGTAAGAATAGAAGAGAGGTAGAGGGAGCGTGTGGTGGTGGTGGTGGTGGTGGTGGTGGTGGTGGTGCTGATGGTGGTGTAAGAGGGAGATGTGGAGGAGGATATGAAAGTGAAGGAGAGTATGGGAGAGGAGATATGGGAGAGAAATGAAGGAAAGTATGGAGGAGATATGGGAGCGAAGGCAGCAACAGCACGATGGAAGAAAGACAAGCATGAGTGAGTGGAAGAGATGAGACTTGGGGGTTGTGTGGATGGGATGGAGGAAAAGGTGTGATGGAGATGAGTCTAGAAGCATCTCGAGGACAAGTGTAAAAGGGAGGCCTCCCAGACAGACAGACAGACAGACAGACCCGTTAAGGCCTATTGTTGAGACGTGGGTGCGGCTGGTTGGTGGGCTTATGGCGGCGGCGGTGGTGGTGGTGGTGGTGGTGGTGGTGAAGGAGGGATAGGGGATGTCACGCGCTGTCGACACGAGGAGCCTATGGTAGTGTAGCTAAGGAGAGGAGGATCTGAATCTATAGGTACATCTTTCCTTACAAGTGATGGAGGGAGTGGGTGAGTCTGTGCGTTTCTCTCCCTCCCTCCCTCCCTCCTCTCCCTCATCTCTTTCCCTTCACTATCATTAACGTTTTCCATGTCACAAGTAGGCTACACAAGAAGATGTAGCGCGCTCTTCTCTCTTCCTCGTCTTCCACTCACTATCACAGCGCATGTTCTAATGTTGCAAATACATACAAGTGACGCGGTAAGCTTCCTCCCTCCCTCCCCCACTCTTCCCACTCACTGTCACTCACTATTACGGCGCTACAAGTATGTGGAAGAGGTGGAGCAACCCTCCCCCTCCCTGCGTGCATCATTATCGCCTTCACTATAAGCTCTATTCCCGAACAACAGTCAGTGTGTCAATGGTGTGTTCTCTCTCGCCATGGCTGTACATATTGTTCCCTTCCTTTCGTCCCTCCCGCTCCCTCCCGGCATGACTGACAGTGACGAGAGTGAATCGTACTGATGGAGTAAGAATTCCCTTGGTTAACTTAAACTATTCTGGTCACAAAGCTGAAGGATGTGAGAAGAGGTGGCGATGTCAGTCCCGGTAGACAAAGGTGAGAACAAAGGGCTAGGCGAGTGTTGCAAAGGTGGTGCCGCTACAGTAAAAAGTGTTCCCGGCAACAAGCGAGCTCACAGCGGCACAGCGCGCGGGGCTCGAATTGCTGCTTCTATACTGCTTTATTTATTGCTCCATTAAGCTTCAAAGAGATTTTTCTACAACTGTATGTGTTCGTTTATTAAGTCTTTGCTGCCGCCGCCCTCACTCTCACCCCCCACCCCCACCCCCATCACCACCACCACCACCACCACCACCACCACCACCACCACCACAGCTACAGCCAGCCTGCCCTGAGGGACGGCACAGATTGTATGGGTTTCCAGGAACACCTTGACAATTTTTAAGTGACACTCGTGCCTTCCCTGCCACGGGCCGCCATCTCCCGCCCCTGGCCACTGCTGCCCCTCCTGGTTTGTGCTGCGGCCGACGGCGGCGGCGGTGGTCGAATATTTCCAGAAACGGTCGCTTATTATAATCGTGTTCCCATTCCGTGCCGGTGATGCATAATGCAGCCCGCGGCCGGCCAATATGCGCCCCGAAATCATGGGCCCGATGACTAATAAAGAACACGACACAATAGTTTT
>NC_087172.1:17977429-18004929 GCF_035594125.1 Scylla paramamosain
CCTTTCTTTTCGTCTCTTTTTTTCCGCTCACTCTTATTCTTCACTGATGTTCGGTTTTTTGTTTTGTTTTTTTGATCTTTGTTGATCTTTCATCCCATACACGTGGATTGCTAATGAGTATTGCTTGGCTGCTAACACACGCGCCTCTCTCACTCGAAGCGCTGACGTGCAAGTACAAACAAATATATTTCATCACTTCTCTTTCCACATTTCACAAACGAACAGCCTTACGCCCGTCATTTTTAACTCCTTACATACAGGGTGTCCCATAAATCTGGACCCATAGGATTTCTAATTTATTTTATTTTGTTGCAGATAACCCATGTTCCTGCCTAGAGAGGAGAGGATTCAAGTTACTGTGCTCTCTGGGGCTCGTACCCACCGGAAAGTTGATATCTGTCTGTCAATCTGTACGTCTGTGTCAGTCTGCATGTCTGTCAATCTGTATATCCCTGTCTATGGGTCCAGAATTATGGGACACCCTGTATATTCATGCAATGTGAATAATACTAAATTCATATACGTCATTCCTTATATATCAGTACATCCACCCTAATAAAGAAACACCTAGCTTAATTAATGTCTTGCAGAGGTTTGGCACAGTCTCAATATGACTCCAATAGTACAACAGTTTACCATAGTTTTATTCCAGAAAGCTGGGAAACACTGCCTCAGGAACCCATAGTAGCAAAAAAATAAACAAATACATAGCTTAATGCCTTACGAAGATCTGGCACAGTCTCCAGCACAATATGCTCCTAACACAAGTTTCTTTGAGTTATTCCCCAAACAACGCGGGACAGCCACCTCTAAAACCCTTAGTAGCAAGCTGTCCCAATTGCTTCCACTATTAAAAACTTTCCTTCAGCCTTTAAATCCTGGTGTTCTATAAATTCCATCAGTCACCAGGTACTCGTATGGGGACTGCAAGCTGATCACTGGGCTTAAGATTACGAAAAGACGCTAAACACAAAAGTAGTAACCTTTCACAATTACTTCAACTGTGCTTAAATTTTTTCACTCTCCAAAGCCCTCCTGAACTCTAATCTATCAGTAACCAGGTACTCTTAAGATCATAGGCTTAGGAGTGAGGAAAGACGCTAAACACAGTGCAAATGACCTTTGAAACCCTTAATAGGAACATATAAGAATTGTTTCCACTGTTAAATATTCTCCTATAGTCTTACCTAACCTTCTGTTCATCAGCCACCAGGATAGGACCAGCAGATCAGAGGGATTAAGACTGAAGACTCAACATGGTGTGTTCCTCGACTACATGACTTCACTGACTTACTACGAAGACCCACACCTGACACATTCACCTGAGGAGCCACCTGCAGGAGAGCCCCACACCTGTCCTATCATTACGTACTGCTGAGAGAGAGAGAGAGAGAGAGAGAGAGAGAGAGAGAGAGAGAGAGAGAGAGAGAGAGAGAGAGAGAGAGAGAGAGAGAGAGAGAGAGAGAGAGAGAGAGAGATTGTTTTTTGAATAGCAGGTAGGAAGGTACATGAAAAGGCTCCTTCTTTGATCCTGTAAATATGTATACCTATGATTCTTTAAGTAAGAGAGAGAGAGAGAGAGAGAGAGAGAGAGAGAGAGAGAGAGAGAGAGAGAGAGAGAGAGAGAGAGAGAGAGAGAGAGAGAGAGAGAGAGAGAGAGAGAGAGAGAGAGAGAGAGAGAGAGAGAGAGAAATTTATATATGCTTTGAAGTATAAAAGCGAGAGACGAGTTTACGAAAGAGACGAAAGAGGAGGGAGGAGGAGGAGAGATTGAGGGAGTGCGAGGAAGTGGAAAAGAGAAGTAGCCAGAGAGAGAGAGAGAGAGAGAGAGAGAGAGAGAGAGAGAGAGAGAGAGAGAGAGAGAGAGAGAGAGAGAGAGAGGCTGCCAAGACCAAGACCTCACACAGGGACCTCCGGAGTGACGCGTCTGCCGCTGTTTGCTGAAGGAAACAAGGAAAGAGAATATGAGGAAGGGACGAGAGAAAGGGGCGAGGGGAGGCGGCGAGGGAGGAAGAGACGCGAGGGGAGAGGAGGGGAGAGAAAGGGAGAGAGGGACACCAGGGAGGAGGGGAGAGACGGGCATAAGTGGTCAGCAAACAAAAATATCGTTTAAACTTATGAAGACTTGATCTGCGACTTGCTGCTCTGAAGAGATTATTGATCCTTGGAACTTATTAGCCAAATTTTATTGAAGGTGGTCGCGGGGTACTGAAGGGAGAAAGAGAGAGAGAGAGGGAGTGAAGGAGAGAGAGTAAGGGAGAGTGAGGAAGGACAGAGAAAGGATAGAGGACAGTTAAGGGTTGGTAAAGACTTGGACAAATGCTGGAGAGATGAAAGGGAGGATAGAGAAAGGATGGAAAGGTCTTGTAATAAAAAAAAATGGACGCAGAAAGGAGAAAGAGGGAGAGGAAGAAAGGAGAAGGACAGAGAAAGGATAGTTTAGGCTTGATAAAGAACTGGAAGAGGAGAGAGGAGGGAGAGGCTGGAGAGATGAGAGAAGAGATGAAGGACGGAGAAAGACCGAGGAACAGTGAGGCGAGAGGAAGGTTAGGAAAAGATGTGGAGGAGGTAGAAAGGAGAGGAGGGAGGGGAAGGAGAGATGACAGGGCAAAGAATGGATAGTAGAATATATATATATGAGAGAGGAAGGCTTGGAAAAGATATGAAGGAGATGAAAAGGGGAGAGAGGAAACGATAGAAATGGAGAAATGGGAAAATATGAGAGAAGCAAGGGAAAGATGTGAAGGAAGGAAGGGAGAATACCATAAAAGATAAAGAAAGGAAGGTAAAGAAGGAGGTATTGGCGGGACATAAGGATGGAGAGAGAGAGAGAGAGAGAGAGAGAGAGAGAGAGAGAGAGAGAGAGAGAGAGAGAGAGAGAGAGAGAGAGAGTTTTGGGTTGGGAGAGAAATGGAGGTAGGGAAACCGTCCAAAATGGGGAGGAGGAGGAGGAGGAGGAGGAGGAGGAGGAGGAGGAGGAGGATTTATTGAAGGGAACAAGGGCGTACTAAAGGACACGTCAATCTCGAGAAAAAATGGCGATGAAAAAATAGAGAAATACGCAGAATTCACACAACCCAATAATTCAAGTCAAGGAGAACCCCACACCAATCTCTCTCTCTCTCTCTCTCTCTCTCTCTCTCTCTCTCTCTCTCTCTCTCTCTCTCTCTCTGACATGAAAAATCTCCGATAACAATAGTAAAGCTTTTGCGGTCTCTATTTTCTTTAATAATAATAATAATAATAATAATAACAGTAGTAGTAGTAGTAGTAGTAGTAGTAGTAGTAGTAGTAGTAGTAGTAGTAGTAGTAGTAGTAGTAATAACAATTATCATAAACCTTAAAAATACATATAAGCAAGTAAATAACAAAAAAAATGAAGTAATTTAAGCCGAACACACAAAATAATAACTAATACCAATCCCCAATAAAAAAAATAAATTAATAAATAAAATAAAACATTCCTGTTCTTTATAAACTACACACACACACACACACACACACACACACACACACACACACAGAGGTATGTACAGTAATACACGAGACATGAACGATGCCTTCCCCTCACTCCTTAAAATATAAATAAATAAATAAAACCTTGCATTATTCTATCACACATACACACACACACACATATACACTAACACACGAGAAATGGACGGAGCCTTCCCCTCTCCTCGCGTGCCTGGGAATTAAAAGGCAGGTAAGGGCCACACCTGAGCACCCCGTCGCAGGTGAGTCATTAGCCAGCCAGGTACTGAGGGGCCCGGCCACGCATAAACTGCCAGCATAACAGCGGCGCCACGGATTCCCATAAATACGAGGACTTGACAAGGAAAAGACAAGGACACGTGTCAGTCTGTTGTTTTGGTTTTAATGGTGATGGTGTTGGTGGTGGTAATGTTGGTAGTAGTAGTTGTTGTTGTTGTTGTTGTTGTTGTTGTTGTTGTTGTTGTTGTACATTTGACAACAGAACACTATTATTACTATTATCATTATTATCAGCACTAGTACTATTACCATGACTATTAACATCCATACAGTTACCATCCTGTCATCAGTACTAATACCACGATCATTACCACCACACAAGACAGACTATCAATGCCAGTGTAATTACAAATACTACTAATACTTAAATTACTCCGATCATTCACATAACTTTATTCTTTTTACAACACCTGAATCGTTGGTCCTAACTATATTAGTACTGTAGCGAACATTTTATCATTATCATTACCATTTTTATCATCACCACCATTTATCATTACCATCATGAACATTCCACCATTTATTGCCTTCATCACGGTTTATCATCACCATTTAATCACTATTATCACTTTTATCACCATCACGTTCCGGCTGGCGCCACCACAACAATCTGCTCCACTGCGGACGCTTGTTAGCACCTCCGTCATATTTTCTCTCTCTCTCTCTCTCTCTCTCTCTCTCTCTCTCTCTCTCTCTCTCTCTCTCTCTCTCTCTCTCTCTCTCTCTCTCTCTTCCGTACGTTATTTCCCACTAACCTTCCTCCCCTCCTTCTCCTCCTCCTCCTCCTCCTCCTCCTCCTCCTCCTCCTCCTCCTCCTCCTCCTCCTCCTTCTCCTCCTCCTCCTCTTCCTCCTCCTCCTCCTGGGCGTGTGTCACCGTCCAGCGGGCAGGGTCATCATCTCTCCCTCTCCCTCTCTCTCTCTTTCTCTCCCTCTCTCACTCCTCCAGCATCGTTAAATCTGAAGGAGGACCTCGTTACCTCGCCCTCAGAGGAGCTGGGTCGCGCCCTCGCCCAGCCGGACACACCCCAGGCTGCCCTCACGCTCCCTAAGCTTTTCGTTCACTTGCATACTCTCACATTATTACACCGGAGCGTTTTGCTGTGTTTATATTTTATTTCACTCACTAACACTTTTGCCTCATTCACTCGCATACCTTCAAATTCTCGCACAAGATTGTTTACCTGTGTTTTCCTTGTATTTCTGCCGGTAAGACCTTCTCTCTCTGTGTCTGCTAGGGGGAAGACATGTACTGAATGGTAGGTCTCCGTCTATTGTGTGTGTGTGTGTGTGTGTGTGTGTGTGTGTGTGTGTTTTTTTTTTTTTTTTTTTTTGCCTCGTTTCTTAATATACCTTGGGGGTGGAAACGCGCATTGAATAGTAGAAAGTCTATCTATTGTGCTTTGTTTTACTTCCTTAGAGCTTTATAGTATTCTGTGTAGGCGTCCTGGTTAGTATATACGTAAGACTCTTGGTTATTATATGAAGTACGTAAGAGTCAAAAGAATGCCTGGAAGTTCTGAAGTAGTTAGGAGAAAATTAATCCTCTTTAGTTCACAATACAAGGCAGTAAGACACTAGGACATTTGGATAGTAGAACATTACTGATGGTCACCTGTAAGTAATTAAGTATGGTAAGGGAGCACGTGTGTGTGTGTGTGTGTGTGTGTATTTCCATTAATGATTATCTGACTAATGTGTGTGTGTATTTCCATTAATGATTATCTGACTATCTTTTAATCGCGTCTTAAGTACAGATCTTTACCTTGCCATAATTATTTCCATGGTAAAAAAAAAAACACCAATTTCTCTACGACTTACTTAAAATGTAAAGTTAATTATTGTTTTTTTTTTTATGATAGACGAAAAAGATGGATGCGTGGAGGAGCAGGAAGTGTGTTGCGTCCTCTATTCTTTCCCTCCTTCCTTTCCTCCTCCCTCATCATTAACAATCTAATAAAAACCAACAAGTCTCCGGTTTTTATTTTCATTTTTCCTTTGTTTTAAATAATTCTCTCTCTCTCTCTCTCTCTCTCTCTCTCTCTCTCTCTCTCTCTCTCTCTCTCTCTCTCTCTCTCTCTCTCTCTCTCTCAACGTCAAGCAGAATCAGGGGATGAATAACAAAGTGAATAATGTACAAGACGAGACGAGGCGACGGAAACTTTTCTTGAGTTTAAAGGATGAGTGTACATGTTTCCTCTTCCTCCTCCTCCTCCTCCTCCTTATGCTCCTTCCCCCTTTCTTGCTTAATTTTTTATTCCTTCATTCTCTCTCTCTCTCTCTCTCTCTCTCTCTCTCTCTCTCTCTCTCTCTCTCTCTCTCTCTCTCTCTCTCTCTCTCTCTCTCTCTCTCTCTCTCTCTCTCTCTCTCTCGTTACAAGTTAAGGCAACATGACAAACTTTCCCCCGCGTGTCACCTCACCACGAAGGATGAAATGTCAGGAAAAATGTTATATTATACTTACACAGCATTCTTTTCCCTCTTTCTTACTTATTTTATCATTTTTCGACATTGTCACGTACACACACACACACACACACACACACACACACACACACACAATGAACACCAAAGATTACAAATTTAGGTAAAGAATATATTTTTTTCGTATGAATTTCAAAACTACAACAACAGAACCATCCTAAAATCCTTAAATTACGAAGGTATGCTTCTTCTCCCTCCGAAAATCTGCCGAGAGCCGGAACTGAACCTTGAACCTTTAAACGCGAGTCTAACAATGTACCGAGGAGCCAGAGGGAGAGAGCGAGGAGAGGAAAGGGGGATGGAAAAAAAAATGGCATCCGAAACAAGCTAGTGTAGGAGGCCTGGGCACAAGATAAGGGCGTATAGGGTTAAGAGGGCGACGGGAGGAGAGATGAAGGAGGACGGAAGGGAGGGAAGAGGAGGGAGGGAAGGGAAGGGAAGCGAGGACTCTGAGAGGCGGCGGTGGTGTTAGCGTCGGGCTGCAGGGAGGCACGCCCGCCCGGTCATCCACTCCTGAAGGCGGCTCAACACGGCAGGGGCTTCGCGGTAAATACTTCATGAGGGAACAATACGAAGGCTCTGCAGCAGCACAAACTCCTCTTTGATGTGTAGGTCAGCTCGGGGAGAGGAGCAAGGGAGAAACAGGAGTGAGAGGAAAGCCGCCTCGAGGGTTGCCACACACACGCCGACTCTCCCCGGTAAATACTCAGCCAGGAATGGTTCTCTCCCACAGCCCCTTCTTGAGCACGTTCACATTTCGGGTGGCCACGTAAACAAGAGGCGCTCTTTCTCAACTTGCAGGGGCATTAAGGCTCTTGGGCGGAACAGAGGGGGATCCAGACTCAAGCACTCGCCAGGGCCGTCTGTATTCTCAGCAGACGCGCCTGGCTCGCTCTCACACACACACACACACACACACACACACACACACACACACACACACACACACACACACAGCCTTTACACAAGAACACTTTTACTGGATGTACACAATTACACATCTGATGTAAATTCATCTTTTCGTTGGTGTTGGCGTCGTCTGCAGCGGCAGGCGCAGGAGTCACAGTATGTGTGTATCGCGCGCGGCGGGTGAGGAAGGCGCGGCGGGCGCGGTGGGTGACAGGTGGCGTGAACAGCATGAATGAAGCGAGGCACAGTGCCCTTGAGTGTGCTTGGTCTGGGGTTCCTCCGGCGTGCACGGTCTCTCAAAGTGAGGAGGAGGCCCGGTTGACCCTCCATTAGCACTCCATTCAGAGGATCACGGAATCTCCTTGTTGGAGATACTCAAGTAATCACTCACTTTTTGCAAACAGACGGAGTAAATTACTTTTTTCTCTCTCTTTCTCTTCCTCTCCCTTTGATTTGAGAGCCTTGCGCTAAGTGCGGGACTCGCCTGCCATCAAAGTCACCGTGAGAGCCGACGACGAAAACCCAAATTGTGATGCCAAGCCGCGCGTCGCGGAGCTTTGTCACGGCGCACCCACGCCCGGCGCCGCCCCTCCGCCAGCCTGGAAAACGATGATTTGCAATGACGCACCTTACCCTCGGGGCCGCGGGACACGTGCCGGCCCACGCCACACTCCACCATCTGAGGGTGAGCAGGATTGAGGCAGGCGAGCATCGAGGGCGAGGCAGGTTCCGAGGCTCGAGGCAAGCCAGCACAGCGACGCGAGTGTGGCACGAGAGTTGTGGATGAGGGCGCAAGATGGCCGGCAAGATTTCGGAGGGGGAAAAGAGGTGAGGATGAGAGGAGCGGAGAGAGGAGAGTAGAGTAGAGGTGAGGATGGAGGCAAGTGTTCGCATCAGGAGACACGCACCTTAGCCTCCCTAGCGGCACGAGGGCCCTGAGCTGCGGGAGGGCAGCGCCGCGCCAGGCAAGTGTTGTCCTCGGTCAGCCAGGCGAGGGACTGTTTCCCTGCGAGGGGCGACGGCCATGTTGTCGCCGGCAGCCTTCTTCCGCCACACCAACTCTGGAATAATTCTTCTTTTGGTGGTGAAGGTTGTTGCGCTTCCAGGGCCAGATGAGCGAGGCGCCCGCGCCCACGCCACCTGGACGCGACCACCGGGAAGGCCGTCCATGGGTGGCTGACATAACCCGCCGGTGGCCGCGCGCCCCCCGGGGATTGAGTGGGGAAGTAGGTCGGGAGTTCCCAGGGTCGAGGATGCTCCTCGGGCACTCGAAGAGCCGCCACCTTTATCAGGACGAGCCACCAGCCCGGCGCCGGCTCTGAGGGGCCCTCCAGCCCGGGCCTGTGGGGGGCGCAGCGCGGTGGCGGCTCAAGGAGGGATTGTCCGTTTTGTTTCCTTGATGAATGGCTCGGGAGAAAAGTGGCGGAGAGACGCCGCATGATTTGGCACCAATAGATTCCGCAACTCTCGAAGCCCTCGGCCAAGGAGCGCCAGATACTGAAGGTGCGTTTAGCGACCTTTGGTGGTCCGGGGCGGCGCGGGGGGCTGACTTTTATTTCAACTACTATTGCTCGGATGGAAAGGTGAGTGATTATTACAGGTCACCCGAGGGTGCTTTATCTCGCTCATTCTCATTTTGCAGTCGACGGTTGGAATTTCTTTGAGTCTTTCTTTGATATCAGTGGGAAGAGGTTTTTGAGGCGGCGCTCCTTGAGCCGCGCCACCCTACCACCCTGCCGCCCTCCTGCGACAAGGTGGCAGGCGGCGGCTGAAGCACGGCACGGCCCACACGGCGCTGCTACATCACAGGGAAAACTTTTTTCACCATCACCAATTACAAGGGGAAGAAATTATTTCACCGCCGAGTTGGTGACACAAAAATGAGACGGTCTTTCATGTGTCTGCCATTTGAAGATAAGACTAAAAAATTCATATATTTTTCTCTCTACAATAACTCTTTTTTCTCGCGTATGAAAGCCTAATGTTGCCTCGTATAATACAGAGACCTCAATAAACCACGTCCTCAGAGGCGGCAAGTGCGTCATTACACGTGGCGGCGCTCGAGGCTCTCCGCCGGGACGTACAGGGGTGAAAATGACAACATCTTTTGATACACGTTTTAAATAAATATTTTTACTGTCTCTCAGAGGGCGGCAGCGACCAGTGTGGTTATGTAGATTATCTCGCGATGAATGTCTTCTCGACGTGTGGACTGCACTCGGCTCTCTGCCCCTCAATTGATGGATCAAACGCACAACCTTTCACCGCTGAAGCACCTCCTTGTGACAGCTCGTCTGAACAATTACTCCACTCGACATTCTTAGAACCTATGTAAACGTCAATCTCGAAGCATCTCCACCTCTTTCTTGGGCAAACAATCGACGCGGCCGGTGGTTCTGCGGAGTGGTCTTGTAGCCGACTTGAGCCTACTCGGGCCAGCACTAATGGTTCTCAGGGCCCTCCAGGCGGGCTCCAGCCAGCCACACCAAAACCCACCAACCAATTAAGAAACAAAACATCCCTTCGTATGAATAGATAATATGCGGCAACATTGTAAATAACTGTATCATCTCAAGAGCATTTCATAACTTAAAAGAGTACTGGAATGCAAATGAAACCCCGGAGACGACAGCCCTCAGCGGTCCAAGTACCGCCACTCGCCTCCCTTACAAGTACGGTCGAGCCTCCCGATTGGATGTTATCTCCTTTGTCCGACCAATCAGAGGGAGCCAGTCAATCGCACAGCAAACCCTCGACTTGCCACTATAAACGCTGCAAGCGATGTCACGGAAACTCGAAAGCCTTAAGACTGCGATCAGCCGAGATTGCCAACACCGCGGGCGGCGGCCACCACACTGCCTCGACGCCGCGACGCCCACCTATACTTCCTCCGCCGCCTGTGTTCCTCCAGTCCCTGCCTTATTTACAGAAGCTTTCGAGGCCCGCTGAAGGTTCCCCGCAGTGCCCGCAGCGACACCGGGTCAGTCAGGTTCATTATCGAAAGACTTTTCACCCGCGTGGGACCGAAGCGGGTGCATGACGGTCCACTCCCGCCAGGACCTAGCCGGCCAGCCAAGACAAACATGCTACTCGTCCCCACCAACAGTCGTGCGGCACCGCATGTCAACAGCACCTCACTTCCCCGCCCCCCGCACGCCCCCTACGCCCCTCCCCCGTCGCCGCCCCCTCCACAGGTGCCTCGATGATGACACCACTACCCGCTTATCAAATCAAATCAACTCTGTCTCAGTAAATTCGAGCAAAACACGCTCTCAGTCGCGCCATCGAGTCCTCTTGGCGGCCTCTTGCGTACCCGTCATCAAATACTTGGCATACCCTCGAGGTGGAGGAGCTGGGCCGCGCCGGGGGTGGCGGCAGACCACCCCGAGAGGGCTCAAGGGGGGCACGGAAGAGGTGAGGGGCGAGGGGGCTGAGAGCTGGATTGAGAGAGGAAGAGAGGGAGGGAGACTACCGCGGCGTCCTGAGGAGGGAACTACGGCAACAAATGAAGGTACCAAAAGAGCTGCTGGAAACCAAGACTCGACGCGATGGAGGGCTGGAGGGGAAAGTGAAAAGAGAAAAGAGAGAGAAGGAAGAAAGACCGCCAGACAAGGCAAGGATTTATATAATGAAGACAAGTACCTATACACGAAGAACAAGAAAGCCCACCAAAACTAGAATGTATATAATGAACAGACCCAGAGACGCGCACTCGTGAGGGAAGAAGGAAGACGAAGGGAACCAGAAGTGAGGTGAAGGCCGCGAACTGATCTGAAGGAAAGGAAGAAGGGAGGGAGGGAGAAAGGGAGGGGAGGAGATGGAGGGGAGGGGATGGAGGGAAGAGGGAGGAATGGGACCATAAAACTCATCCGGAGAGGGGGACCACGAGTGCAACTGAAGAGTACGACAGAACCACTCTGAAAGGGAATTAAGAGCGTGGCCGGTGGGCGGAGGACAGAAGAGGGCGGTGGAGGGGGCGATATAAGGAAGGTGATGGGGAAAAGCAACGGGGAAGGTGAGGGGGAAGGTGTGGGGGAAAGATGATGGGGGAAGATGAGGGAAGGAAAAGTGCAGGGCTGAAGGTGAGAGGGGGAAAGATGGCGCAGCTGGCGGGAAGACAGGAAAAGAAGGTAGGTAGGTAGGCATGTAGGTAGTGGGTGGGTGGCTGGGTGGGTGGGTGGGTGGAAAGAAGAGAGATGGAAGGAAGAAAGGAAGAATGAGTAAATACACTTCAGTTTCTCCTACTATTTGATAGAAAACGAAACGTGATGTTGCTTACACTTGATGGTTTGATAGTGATGATGATGATGATGATGATGATGATGGTTATGATGATGATGATGATGATGATGATGATGATGATGATGATGATTAGGATGATGATGATGATGATTAGGATGATAATGATGATGAATATGGATGATAATGTTCGATAGAAATAATGTTCGATAGTGAAAATAGATGAAAAATTATAATCAACACAACACTATGAAACTAACAATGATGATGATGATGATGATGACGATGATGATGATGATGATGGTGGTGGTGGCTGACAGTGACGAAAACAATGATGACAATGATGACGATGAATAGTGAAGACGAAGCGTTAAGAGATGGGGTGGAGAACATGACGAAAAGGAAAAAGGAAGAGGAGGAAGAAGAAAAGTGGCGAAGGAGGAGAAGCAGGAGGAGGAGGAGGAGGAGGAGGAGGAGGAGGAGGAGGAGGAGGAGGAGGAGGAAGAGGGGAGGAGGCGCAACATGAAGAGGGGGTCCCCGTGCTTCATGTCTCTCAGGCGGCAACACACACACACACACACACACACACACACACACACACACACACACACACACACACACACACACACACACACACACACACACACTTCGTAATTACTGAACGCAGAGCACAAAGTTACCAAAAGAAACCAACGTGGGAGGAGACAACTTGAGAGAGAGAGAGAGAGAGAGAGAGAGAGAGAGAGAGAGAGAGAGAGAGAGAGAGAGAGAGAGAGAGAGAGAGAGAGAGAGAGAGTTTGTGTACTGGTTATTGCGTTTATGGTGACAACAGTAGTAGTAGTAGTAGTAGTAGTAGTAGTAGTAGTAGTAGTAAAGTAAGAAACCCAACGTGCAGCAGTCCTAAAAAAAGTGTGTGTGTGTGTGTGTGTGTGTGTGTGTGTGTGTGTTTGTGTTGACCGGCAGCCCTTGTGGGGAGAGGGAGAGAAAACATTGATGGGAAGCTGCATCAAGAGAAAGGTGCGTGGGGAGGGGCTCTCTCTCTCTCTCTCTCTCTCTCTCTCTCTCTCTCTCTCTCTCTCTCTCTCTCTCTCTCTCTCTCTCTCTCTCTCTCTCTCTTTCTCTGTGTATACACACATACACATGGAGAAAAAACAAGTGGAAGAAAATACGAATATGAAAAAGGGGCCAAGCATACATGAGAGAGAGAGAGAGAGAGAGAGAGAGAGAGAGAGAGAGAGAGAGAGAGAGAGAGAGAGAGAGAGAGAGAGAGAGAGAGGGGGAAAGAGAGGGGGGAAGAGAGAGACATTTTTTTGCTCTAATCCCTAAAACTGATCCATGATTTCTTTCCTCCCCCACCCACCGAACCTCAACCTCTCTCTCTCTCTCTCTCTCTCTCTCTCTCTCTCTCTCTCTCTCTCTCTCTCTCTCTCTCTCTCTCTCTCTCTCTCTCTCTCTCCCAGCAGCCTTATTTTTACGTGCATTTCTTTTGACTTCTTTTAACCCTCGTTTCGTTCAGAGTTTAATTGCAAAGAATCTTGACTGAGTGATTGACTGTCTGCCTTCTGTTGACCCAGCGAGGCGAGGGCACGACTGCTGACTGGCGTGGAGGCCCTAGTGAATGACTGAGGAGGAGGAGGACGAAGACGAGGAGGAGGAGGAGGAGGAGGAGGAGGAGGAGGAGGGACCTGAAGCAAACTCGTGAAGGGTATTTGTGATGGTAGATTGTGTGTGTGTGCGTGTGTGTGTGTGTGCTACGAAACCATCTTCCTAATCTACGTAAGTCGCTATGTGGATGGTGAGTGGAAGGTGAGTGAGTAGATAGTGAGTGCGTGGATAGTGAGAGAGGAGGCAGAGGTGTGAAAGTGTAGGAGTAGAGGGAGAGAGTTGGGGAGAGGGAGCGAGCTGGAGAGAGCGAGAGATGTATACAGAGGGAGCTAAAATGGAGAGGAATGGCGCAAGAGGAGATAATTATAGAAGAGACGATAGGGAAAAAAATGACACGTAAGGAAGTGAAAGTGGGGAGGGAAATGAGGTGAAGAGTAGATGGGGAAGGAAGTCGGTGAGAAAATGAGGCAGTATCGTTGATGGGGAAGGAAGTGGGAAAGGAAATGGTGGGAAGAGTTAACGGGGAAGAGATGGGGGAGAGAATCGATGGAGAAGAATTAATGAGAAACAGAGAGGAGAGAAATGAGGGAGAAGAGTAGATGGGCAAGGAAGAGGAAAGAGAAACGAAATGGAAGAGTTGATGAAAAAGGAAGTTGGGAGAGAAATGAGATGGAGGAGGAATTGATGGTAAGTGGGGAGAGAAAGGATGCGAAAAGTTGAAGGGGAAGGAAGTGGAAAGAGCGTGAGGTGGGGAGCGAGCAGGATGGAGAGAGCAAATCCTGAGGGTGAGAGAAAGCCCAAACAACATGCACTCCGGGTGTTTTCGTTAATTTTAAGGGCGCCGCCGCCAGCCGCTCGGATGATAAAGATGGAGACTCCACTTGTTTACAAACTAAATACCATGGACGCACCACCACCACCACCACCACCACCACCTCCTCCTCCTCCTCCTCCTCCTCCTCCTCCCAACGTCTTAAGCCAGACGAAAACTACCTCGGGAACATGCTATGCTGTGTTTGAGGCAGGAACCTGAATGGGGTGAAGGGGCAGGGCGTGTTTGATGTTTGAGAAATAAATAGGAAAAGTTACTCACCAGAAGTTACACGTGCTGGAGATCAACTTAATATATACAAGACTCGAAGGAAAACTACCAAAGTAATAATAATAATAATAATAATAATAATAATAATAATAATAATAATTTATATGTTTAAGAAAAAAAATACAGGACGAGAGAAAGTTACAGAAAAGTTATCTAGTTCGGTGTTAAAGAAATAAAAAATAAAGTAAATAGCTAGAGACAAGACAATATAAAGAATGACGTGAGGAAATAGTATAATTATTGTTGATTATGTAAAGTTTTCTGATAATGAGATTGTGATGGATAGACAATGTGGACACGGACAATATTAAGAATGACTTGGAAACATAGTATAAGTATTGCTAGTTGTTGTGTACAGTTTTTTTTTTTTTTTTTTTTTCTAATTATGAGATTGTGATGAGTAGACAAAGCGAGTGAATTCAGTTTTACAAATCATGTTTTGAAGTATTGACACTGAAGTAAATCAACATCTTGAAAACATGAAGCAAATAAAACAGTCTGATGCAGCAAACAAACAATTAACAATACGCAGAAGTTAAAGTACATGAATAACAAACGAAAAAAATATACGTATTGATTTAACTTATCAAAGACTACACAAAAATCTTCATATCTTTTTCCTTAACATCTTTCTTTACTTTATCTCTTTTCCTCTTCCTCCTCTTGTTTTTCTTTCCCTCGTCTTCATTCACTGTCACTTTATACTCTCTCCTCCCCCTCCTCCTCATCATCATCATCAACATCGAAAACGTATCCTCCTCCTCCTCCTCCTCCCCATCCTCCAACCCAAACATGTACACAACGCATAAAAATAAGTAAAATAAAAAAAACACCCCCACAAATACATGAATTCCGTGACAATTTTTCATTTTTTCCCCGTGCGCCGCGAGACAACAAAGGCGAAACTAAAATGCTTCCACCGATAATAACTGATTTTTTCCCACGCCGCTCACCTGGATATTAAAGCAGGAGCGTAATTGAGGACACCTGCCCCTCTCGTTATTACGGCCACCGAAACTGTGATTACTATTATTATTATTATTATTATTATTATTATTATCATTATTATTATTATTATTATTTATATTAATCGTCGGCGCGGCTCAAATATTACGGTTTATATTACGTTGCCATTATTATCAGTACATTTTTAATAGCAATAAAAATAGGAATTATAATAATAGTAATAGTCATAAGAAGAAAAAAAGAAGAATGCATGAAAAACAAGAAGAAAAAAGATCATTATCATTACTGCTCTTATATTAACGTAATCACAGTTAGACATCACAATTACTAGCAGCTATCATTATCACGACATAAAATACAATTAATTACCACTGATCAATTACTCTCTTTGATAACATTACAATTACTTCACAGCTCGCAAAATCACAACTGACGAAACTTAAAATCTAACAATATTATCGAGATTACAAACCTTGGTACTGATACTGCCATAGTAATAGTTGTAGTAGTAGTAGTAGTAGTACACCACACAAACATATATATAAATAATAATGTATATATGAACTAATCCCAGCCTCTTTCCCTCCCTCTCTCTCACTCAAACCCTTCCCTCCCCCTGCACCTCAAAACACATCCCACATATTCCCATGGCCCAGATAAATAACTAGTTTTCCAGTCACTTCGTAAACGACTTCCCTTATCTTATCACCTGTGTTAACTCTTTACTGCTACGGTCGTCCATTAACATTCAAGGCACTCAGAAATTGTTTGCATCGTCACAGAAAAAAAAAAGAAGGTGGGGATACGTTAACTTTGGACCTTTTACTTTGGGACTTAGCGCCTCAGTGGGATTTCTTTATATCAGTTTTTGTTGCCCTTGCCAGCACGCTCTTTTAAATGAAAAAAAAAAAAAAGCAACAAGGTTATTTAAGAGTAACGATGTCTAATAAGTTGTGGGTAATTAGGAATACATGATTTTGGAATGAAAGGGTTAACAAAATGTACAAACTATGAGCAAGCATAATCACTTAAGGGCCTCAGTTTGCTAAGTAATCACGTTTTCAGTCATTCACCACTGAAGACTAAATGAAAGACTTACTGACAAGAAGCCCGTCTCATTCATCTTCCTATTTAGCGTAAACCCTTCACTTCCTTCATTACAGCACGCCTGCTAACGAGTACTTCGCTACGGTAACTAAAGTAATCATGTGTTCACTCAGTCACTACTGAAGACTGACCTAATCCCTCAAAGCCATTAATTTGCAGCCTTTACTTCGCATCCCAGTACGTATGCTAATATTTCCATGATTGTAGCATCTTTTCAAACTCCTATTTCTCCACCAAATGCTGACAACTTTTCCACGTCTAAATACCATGAACAGTAAAGTGTAGTTAAGTCCATTAATGGCATTCTGTCATTCACTACTAAAGGTTATATTACTAAACTGATGAAGCCATTAACTTGCAACCTTACATCCTATCACAGTTCGCCTGTTATATTAAGTACAGTGCTGTAATATCTTTTCAGATTCACTCTTCCAGTCCTGCTTCACCAGATATCTTTTCAAACCCTTGCTTCTCCACCATATGTTTGGACAATTTTTTCCTCTTGTAATCATGAACAGAATGTGGCGCTAAGCTGACCAGTGGATGGAACACCCAAAGCCAGCAAGTTCCGCGGTAGCACACCCAAGAGCACGAGGCGTTTGCCACAACAATTTATCCTTAAGTTATACACAAATTAAATTTGCTTGAAAAAAATAACGTTACTCGCCAAGATGTAACTAGTGTCACCTTGTTAGGTAGTTAGGCTGCCAGCCGCCCTCCTACATTACGCATATGGCACAACAAAGCATGTTATATCCTAATAAATGTACTGCTTAAAAATTAAATAT
The DNA here is from genome assembly GCF_035594125.1 of Scylla paramamosain. NCBI lineage: Eukaryota > Metazoa > Arthropoda > Malacostraca > Decapoda > Portunidae > Scylla > Scylla paramamosain. The sequence continues at coordinate 17,994,402 of NC_087172.1, forward strand.
AGCCCGTTAAGAGATAACGAGCGTCCCCTTGTCAAGTAGTTAAACCGTCAACCATTCCCCATTAGACATCTGGCACAGAGAAGTATCCTGAATGTACACCAAAAACAGATTATATTTGTTTGAATAAAAAATAAAATGAAACAGCTAACCTGCCAAGAGATAACGAGAGTTTTGTTAAGTAGTTAGGTCCCCATCCACTCCTACCATTAAGTATTTGACAATAAAGTATCCTACAGTTATGCCCAGATGTACGTAACAGCTTAAAAAAAATACAGCTAAACCAAGAGGTAACGAGCGTCCCTTCGTCAGGTACGAGTAGTTAAGGCCGCAAGCCACCCCACCAACGCCCCCCAATCCACTAGAACGCTCGCGACGCCTCATCAGCCCCCGTTTTCTACCCTCCCTCACTTCCCCATGCTGGCCTCATTTTCCTCCATTACTATTCAGACAACTGTTCTTCCTTACCTCCCTCACTAAACTCGCGAACTGGCCTCGGCTCCCTCTTTGGAGGTGGAGGCGATAGTAGCTAGAGGGAGGGGGGGATACTTCCTTCTCACATTCTAGAAGCTGGGGAGGAGACACTGGATGGGGGGGCTGCAAGTGAAGTGAGAAGGGGAGGAGTGGTGGCGGGATGAGGCTCACGTCAGTAAAGAGGAGAGGATGGGGAGGTGGGAGAAGCAGCAGGAGGGAGGGGGAGGTAGGAGAGGCAGCAAAAGGGAGGGGCACACTTCCTCCGCACATTATTTCAAGCTAGGAAGAAGGAAGAGGGGTTCAATTACACAACCTCTCCTTCAAGCTACGTATACTAACTTCACACCTATTCACTATCACCACCGCGGCCCAAAGCAGGGTGATGGAGAAGCTAGCATGGCGGCGCGAACCCTCTAGCTAGACGTTCTGTGGTGGTGTGTGGGAGTACCAAACTTTTCATCGAGCATAGTACAATTTAGCTGACTGGGGGAGTGCTGCGGGCGGTGCGGGTTACAAGTTCCAATAATAAATGGGTAAAGTTGATCAAGTCTTTCTCACTTCACTTCTACACATTAACCTTTCACAAGACGAAACAGGCGTGGTCAACTAGTGAACGAGGGGTGGTCATGGCGGCTCGAAACTGGGGGAGTGAGGGGAGATGGGTGGGGGCCGCGAGCCGGCTTTCAGGAACTACAGGTGAAGGAGCTGTGAGGTTTTTACGCATAGGAAAAGGAAATACACAAGGTTGCTGACTTTAAATGCACGAGGATGCACACAGGTAGGATGGTCTGGGTAAATTTAAATTATTGCGTCATAAAAATGGGCGGGGAATGGCTGGCGGAAACTACGTATCAAGAGAACGCTCGTTACTTATCGGATCTGTTTAAACCTCTAGTACTTTCCTGTCATAATGAACAAAAAGAATGAAAAAGCCACGCCTGCATATCCACAAGCAGCCTGCCAGCACAGCCGCTAAGTATAATCTGGCAATGGACAATTAACAGCTGAGCTAGACGAGATAAAATTGGTGGCCAAGTGTTGCCAACTAAACAATACCCCACTACTTACTGTTGCTGCACTGCCGGTAGCTGGAGACCCGACGACCTGCACTTGTTGCCTAATGCACCCAGGCACCTGGTGGCAATGAAAAATAGCACCGAAAAGAACAACACAATGAAATAAATGAACGGTATAAAACACTCACGATGTCCTGCGTTGGCACGCGCGTCGAGCAACAGCCTGCAGTTTTCAGTTTTTTTCACTCTTACCGTTGTGATGCGGTGTTTCTCAGGCACTCTACCTCATCTTCCTTCCCTCGGCGATTTCCTTGGGGCGTCCCGGCACTCCATACGGCACTATGACACTTAATAACACTCAACGTGCGGAGATGAATCTCCACATGTGGACGCCGCTCCTCAGAATAACGACATGGCGCCACCAGGGCCGTGAAACAAAAGAATATATGAATTCTTTTCTGCGATTTTACGTAATATTGTGTGCTGGGTGTCTATTTTCATCCTGCTACTCTTGGAATAAATTAAGTGATGTTTTCTTGGGTTTATTTTCTATCACCTTTTATTATTTTTCTAAAAACAATACGTGATCAGTCTAGCGGCATTATACGAGTATTTCGTGACGTCATAATATCGAGATCAGGAAAAGAAATATTTATCGAATACTTAAGATATAGATCAGAGCAGATATTTATTAATGCGTATAAAAGTCAAATATTATTACCCTCATACCCTTGAAACATTAGAAAGGAGGTAAAATATTCGCATTTTTGTATCTTTGGCAGTGAAGTCGTGTCGATCATACGATTACGAGTGTTGTACGTTTGCTGAGGGACTGCAGATGGCCACTCAAACGTGTGTGTGTGTGTGTGTGTGTGTGTAGCACTTATTAAGCCTTATCATAACCTGGTGGTCTATTCTGAATTCAAATGGTGAAGTACTGAAACTGGTCTTCGTGGAAATGCGTAAATGAACACTAAGGAAGGTCAGAACATAAACACATGCACTTTCCCAGTTTATACCGACACTTGGAAACGAAAGGCGTCTTACAAGTACCATTTTATCATAGAATGGTTAACATAATCCGCACGAGCACTGGATTTCAGTAGCTGCAGGACCGTTCTCGCCGTGTTATCGTGCATCGCCCATGCCGGGTTGGGCTGAGTGTGTGAGTGGGGGATTCAGAAGCGGCACACGACTCGCCTACCTCGCTTTGAGTTGAGCAGCTTCGAAACGCTTGACTCACAAATGCAATGGAGTTCATACATGAAACGCGTCTATATTCCGATGAGGGAGAAATTAACATAACAGGTAGGACGAATATAGCGGGCAGGAATATAACAGGTTGGAATCAGGAAGGTATACAGCAGGTAGGACTCAGGTGGGAAAATAACAGATAAGAATCGGTGGGAATATAGCAGGTGGGAATCGGGTGGGAATATAACAAGTACGAATATAACAGGTAGGAATATGACGGGTGGGAATATTACTGGTAGGAATCCGGTAGGAATATATCATTCATTTATTATTTTCTTACAGTAAATGTTGATCCCTTCACTGCTATTTGGTGCATCGTCTCTTAGTCATTTTTGTTCTTTAGCCACTCCTAAACCTCGTAGTGGCTAGAAATTCAAAAAACTTATTCTTTTTATTTTTGTCTGTTGTAGGTGCTTGCAAAGATTTTGATTTGACTTTTTCTTAATTTATTTGTCATTTTAGTGGTGTGAATTATTACATATCACAGAGAAACCGTTAACAAATTACAATCTTTGCTGTAAAAGAGTTACATTTGACAAAATCACAAATTTTGTAACAGGTGAAGGGACCCCAGTGCCCGCTCCCCTCCTCCCCCCCCCCCCCGACACAGCAGTATACCACCGTCAGCCACGATAAAACTACCCCAAGGGAACCACAACCAACCCTATCCAGCCTTTTCAATGTTCGAGAGGCACTGGACAACAAATTAACAAAAAAGACCCAATGAAGGTGCCAGTCCCAATAGAATACAGTAAAAAATAAATAAATAAATAAATAAATAAGTCATCCAAAATTTGAAAAGTGTCTTGAAATCTTCGTCTTCAAGTCAAAGGAAGGAGAAAATACAGAAGCAGGCAGGGCGTTCCAGAGTTTCCCCGGGCACTCCTTACAGTCCCACGGCGCTGCATCAAACCCCCTCACGAAACTCACACACACACACATATATACTCCTTTTTTTCTTCTTTCTTTCTCACACTCAAGGGTTGGCCAGGAATTTATTGTGGGGTCGGGCAGTGTTGGGAAAGTAAGTTTTTTTCCTCCACCCACTGGTAGGTCAATATTTTCCCAGGGGCGTGAGAGTCCTCCCGAGTGTATCCAAACCCCGGGATGAGTGGACCGAGGAATTTTATGTGTAACACTTGTCCGCTTCGTTACTTCAAGTCCGCCAGTGTTGCGAGTCCAGAGTCCGAGTCCACGTAACCTTGGCTGTGTGTGGGAGTGGTATTTATGAATCTGTGGTGTTGAATCTTCTACACTTCGGTTTCTTGTAACAAAAGAGGATTGCTATATCTGTCGAAATTAAATTGTTTTTTCCTCATTAGATTCTATAGTGTGTGTGTGTGTGTGTGTGTGTGTGTGAGGTGGGGCAGTAGTGGCATTTATGAAAACGTGTAGTGTTGGATCTTACATACTTAGGTTCCTTGTAAAAAAGAGGATTGCAATGTCTGTCGAAAATAAATTGTTCTCTCTTCATTATTATTTTTTATTATTATTATTATATTTTTTTTTTAAGAGACGTAACCTTGACAATGTGTGGATGTATGTGGGAGTGATACTTATGAAAACCTGTGGTATTTTTAGGTCTCATATAACAAAAGAAGATTACAGTGTCTGTCGAAACTAAATTCTTTCCTCTTTACATTTTTAAGCAGACAAATCTAGTCCTAGTAACCTTGGCTGCGTGTTGCCGTGTGGGAGTGGTATTTATGAGAATGCGTGGTGTGAAATCTCTTGCATTTACGTTCCATGTAACGAGAAAGGATTTTAAAGTGTGTGGGGTGTGTGGCTGTGTGAGGTGGTACTGGTATTTATGACAGCGTGTGGTGTTCGGTCTTACATATTTAGAATAGCTGCTACAAAGAGGATTCCGGTGGCTGTCGGAACCGAATTCTTCTCTCCTCATTGTTTTTTATACGGGGAAAACAAATGAAGAAACAGAATACAAATGAAAATGTTAACTCTTTAAAAGTGCGAAAAAAAATAACGTAATGAACTGAAAGTAGAACAATTAGATAAGGAAAATCAAAACTATAGATATCATTGTCTGATAAAATATTGCAAATCCATTCCATTTATGTGAGAAATTAAAACCTAACCCAAGTATTTCGAAAACCCAGGAATATCATTTGACCGAAGCACCGAAGCATCGACTCTCAGGGTTCAAAGTTCAGGGTTCAAATCAAAGTGCAGCATAAAAAGATATTAATATGGCTGCCGGAACACACACACACACACACACATACACACACTATTATGGCTACGGAAGATATTAAAGAGAAAAAAGATCGCAGGGTACCATAACCTCCTCCTCTTCCTTCCTCCTCCTCTTCCTCCTCCTCTTCCTCCTCTTCTAAATCTCTTTTTTACCATCATCACTATAACCATCATCTTATCCATTACTAGTTCTTCCTGCTTCTCACCCACTCCTCTTCCTCCTCCTCTTCCTCCTCCTCCTCCTCCATTATTAGTGCTCCTCCCGCCTCACCCTATTTGTCCTCCCGCTCCTTCACGCTAATATTACGGCGATCGCCTCCCTAAACCGGATCTGATTAGGGTGATTAAAGGCAGGGTGACGCAAACTTATTAGAAGACGTTCGTTCATTGTGTAATAGTGTGTGTGTGTGTGTGTGTGTGTGTGTGTGTGTGTGTGTGTGTTAGAGAGAGACAGAGACAAGACTAAAACAATAACACACACAAACACATACACACGAGAGTCAGCCAAGCAAAATTGAAGAGGAAAGAAGGAAAGAAGGAAAGAAAGGGGAGACAAAAACAAATAAACAACGATAAACAGAGAGGCGACGAGAGAGATAAAGAGAGGGAAGAACGACACGTGCGGAGGATTGAGCGTAAACAGGGGAGAGAGAGAGAGAGAGAGAGAGAGAGAGAGAGAGAGAGAGAGAGAGAGAGAGAGAGAGAGAGAGCGTTGGGGTGGGGAGTGTGAAGACAAATGAAGAAAAATACGAACCTGGAAGAAAAGATAAAAGGGAGAAAGAGAAGAGAAGATAAAGATAAATTAGAAGATAAAAAATATTAAATTGGAAGAAGGAAAAATAAAGAGAGGAAGAAGAGAGGAGGTAGAGATAATAAAAAAGAAGGAATAAGGGGAGAAATTGGAGGCAGGAAGCAAGAAATAGAAATGAGAGAGAGAGAGAGAGAGAGAGAGAGAGAGAGAGAGAGAGAGAGAGAGAGAGAGAGAGAGAGAGTACAGATGTGGTGGACGCCATATTGATTCCACCCCTATGTCTCCTTCCTGCCCTTTGCCCTTCACTTCCGGTGTCTCTTTATTACAGTTGCCAGAGAGAGAGAGAGAGAGAGAGAGAGAGAGAGAGAGAGAGAGAGTGTGTGTGTGTGTGTGTGTGTGTGTGTGTGTCGACTGCGTGTGATTAACTACACACACATGCACACTGACAGACAGACAGATAAACAGACAGACAGACAAACAGCTAGACAGACATACAAGCTAATGTACCAATAAATAAACAGACAGACAGACAGACAGACAGATTCCACCTTCTCTTTTGCTTCCCTCCCTTTTCTTCTTTATTTATTTTCATGTCCTTCGTTTTATATTTTTTTCGTTTTATTTACAAAATTTCGCCTCTTCTTTTTTTATTTTTCTCGTCTCTTTCTCTTTCTATTTTTCCTCCACTTTCTCATATTTTCTTTACTTCCTCCATCATTCTTACTCCTTACTCAACAGAATCTTCCTTCCTCTCTCTTTCTCCTCTTTGCTCGCCTCTTCCTCCTCCTGTTCCTTCTAGTCTCCGTCTTCCTCTCGTTATTAGTTTCTTTATTCTTTCTTTCACGCCTCATTCTTTCCTTTCTTTTGTCTGTCACACATTCTTCCTTCGTTATTTTCTTCTTTTCTTCTCTTTTTCTTTTATTCTCTTCTCATATCTTTCTTTCCTTCTAACTTCTGTTCTTTATGCATCCGTCCATCTTTTTTTCTTTCCTCCCTTTCTTCCTTTACTCTTTCTTTTCTTTCTATTCCATCTCGTTTTTTTTTATTTTCCCTTATTTTCTCTTCCTCTTCATTACCTATCCTACCTTTCCATTTTCCTCCTCTCCATCTTCGTTGTCCTTTCCCATGACCACCTCTTCCTTCCTCCTTCCTTCTTTCCTTCCTTTATTTGATCCTCTTCTTTATCCTATCCTTTCTTCCTACATACCTCCTCCTGCACCATCATCATCACCTTCTCTTTCTTCCTCCCTCCTTCCTTCTTTTCCCTGATCCTCTTACTCACATTTCCTTCCTTCCTTCTTTCCTTCCTTCTTTCCTTCTTTCCCTTACCTCCTCCACCACCACTGACACCACCTCCTTCCTTCCTTTTTTTTCATCCTTCCCTCACTTGATCCTCTTCTCCATCACCCTTTCTTCCTTCTTTCCTTCCTATATATCTCGTTCACCACCACTTTCTCTTCCCTTCTTCCTTTACTTACTCTCTTAATCACCCACCCATCCTTCCTTCCTTCCTCGTCGTCATTCACTTTCCATCCCTCCCTTACCTGACTCTCCTCTTCATCACCCACACACTCCACACCCTTCCTTCCTTCCTTCCTCCCTCGTCGTCCTCGTCTTCCTGCCCCTGCTCCGCCTCCCTCGGCAGCTGCGGGGCGGGGAGCACGTGGCTGTGGAACCCGATCTGGCCGGCGTGACCTGAGGGGCGCCAGATCCTCTTTACCGGGCGATCCAACACCAGACAATAGCAGGTTATTGATTCTTCTTTATTGGTTTTGGGAGGGATCGTGTTATCGATGAAAATGGCTTTGATACGGCATGTTCCCGGGAAGTTTCGAAAGATATATCAGCACGTTATTCCGACGCGCGAGGGACGGACGGTGGGTGGGTGAGGGAGGGAGGGAAGTTAGGTGAGGAAAGGAAAAATTGTGTAGTAGTGGGGCTTGTGGTAGGGGGGAGGGGTGAAGGGGGGTATTGGTGGTTGTGGTGGTGGTGGTGGTGGTGGTGATTTTGTTTGGTTTGTTGGTTTGTTGGTTTGTTGTTGTTGTTGTTGTTATTGTTATTGTTGTTGTTGTTGTTGCTGCTGCTGTTAGTGTGTGTGTGTGTGTGTGTGTGTGTGTGTGTGTGTGTGTGTGCTTTCAGTGCCTACGTAATCATGAATTTACATAAAACTTTACTACTACTACTACTACTACTACTACTACTACTACTTCTACTACTTCTACTACTACTATCAACACTACCACCACCACCACTACTACTACTACTACTACTACTACTACTACTACTACTACTACTACTACTACTTCTACTACTACTACTACTACTACTACTACTACGAGCATTCGCAAAACAACCACCACCACAGCAGCAGCAACAACGACAACAACAACAACAACAACAACCCCTCCCCAATATGAAAAAAATCCAAAATTCTATTGTTTTAGGATTAGCAACACTGATTTTCTATCAATGCGAGAGGAGGAGGAGGAGGAGGAGGAGGAGGAGGAGGAGAGAGGGAGAGAAAGGTAGGGAGCACTGACCGGATATGAGAGAGGGAAGTGGAGAGGGAGAGTAGGAGGGAAGAGGATGAGAAGAGGGAGATAAAGAAGAGAGGAGAGAGGATGGGGAGAGGGGGAGATAAGGAGGAAGGGAGAGGGAGAGAAGAGTACTATGGAATACCAAGGTCAAGGTAATAGGGAGAGAGAGAGAGAGAGAGAGGGGGGGGGGGAGGGATGGGTGATTACAAATGACAAATCACGTAGAAATGAGAAGGAAAAAGAAAGGAAAGATAAAGAAAATAAAAACAAAAGAAAGAAGAGCAAAATGAGAGCCAGAAGGGAGGAGGGAGACACAAAAGAGCAAATAACGAAAGAAATAGAAGAAAAGACGAAGAGAAAGAATCAAACATAAATAAACGTAATATAAAAGAAAAAGACGAAGGAAGGAGAGAGAGGAAACAGAAAATGAAGAAATGTAAAGAAACTCAACACAGATGAGACAAATAAATAAATAAACAAATAAACAAAATAATGCATAGGAGAAAGATAGAGAATAGAAAAAGGTATGAGAAAAAACGAAACAGGAAGATAGCAAAGAAAAAAGAAAATAAAGAAATATGAAGAAAACTAACACAGAGCACACAAATAAATCAATAAAAAAAACAAGAATAATGCAAAAACGAGAAAAAAAAGAGAAAACTAAAACGGCACAGGAAAAAAAAACGAACAGGGGGAAATAGGAAAAAAAAGTGAAAAAACGGAAAATAAAGAAATAAAAATAAAATCACTTAAAAGCACACAAGTAAATAAAAAAAAAAACAGAAAAGAGAATATGAAAAAATACAGGCAACACCAAAAAAAAAAAAACGAAAAAAAAGGAATAAATAAACAAATGAGTAAATAAGAAAAGTACAAAAATCACGCAAAAATAAGAAAATAAGACAAAACTGAAAAGTTCAAGAAAATTTTAGTACCAGCTCGACACACGGGACACAGAGGACAGGAAAGCAAATCACCCAGAAGTTTACCTGCCCCGGATTACCTGGCCGCTAATCCCGCAGGTGAGTCGCCGCTCTAAAGGCCCCCGGCAGGCGATCCGCTGAGCAAACGAGTGAGCTGACCCGCGGTGACCTGACGTGACCCCGCCGCGGAGGTCAGGTCGGTGATACGGCGCGCAGGTAACGTGGGAATGGAAGACAGATGAGAACAGGTGAGGTGAGGCAGGTGAGATGAGGCAGGTGAGTCTAGTTAAGGTGAGGATCAGATGAAGTGTTACCGTATTTAGTGTGTGTATGTTATATGAGGTACAAGTGTGTGTACATTTGTGTATGATAGGTAATGAGATTGTCTTTGTATAGTCGTAAGGCTTTATTTCAATTGGTGATGGTGAGTGAGATTGTTGTGGTCAGTAAACTATCTATCTACCGATCTATCTATTTATCTAAAGTATTTCTAGGTTATATTGTATTATACCCACCCATGTTGTGTCGAATGAAGGGGAGGCTTTAAAAGAAGAATGGATGGATGACTCTGGATGAATGGAGGAGAGAGGGACTGGGTGAGTGAATGTGGAGAGAGAGAGAGAAGGAAGGATTGAATGACTGGATGAGTGAGAGAGTGAGTGGGTGGATGAACCTTTTAGTTAATTAGTTATAAATCTATGGACGGGGATAAGTGGATAAATGTTGGCATGTTTTGTACAGGGAGTGCCACGTGTAGGTCTGGTGGCTTCTTACAATTTTCCTTGCTTTCTTATGTTTGTATGTTCATGTACGAGTATTGGTATATTTTCTTTTCATTGCAGTTATTCAGTATTATCTTCATTTTTTCTTCCTCTTTTCCCTCCCTCTAATCTTTCCGTCACCTTGTTTCAATATTTTCCTCTCCTCTCCTTCCTTTCCTCCTCAGCAGTTATCAGTTATTCTCATCGTCAAATTGTCACTTACCTCATTTTCACAAGTACCTTTCTCGCTCCTCCCGTGGCTGTCTCTCCTTTATCTCCTTCATCTCCTTTGTCTCCTCTTTGCTCCTCCACTTCCTCTTTATCACGCGTACTTATGCAATTATCTCTCTCTCTCTCTCTCTCTCTCTCTCTCTCTCTCTCTCTCTCTCTCTCTCTCTCTCTCTCTCTCTCTCTCTCTTGTCATTTTATCTCCTCCTCCACCTACATGATATTCTCTCCACTTCCTATCATTCTATTCTCACTCTTCCACCTTCTTTCCTTGTTGCTCTTCTGTCTTTCCTTTCCTCACGCCCCTCTCCACTCTCCCCTCTCCAACTGTCACCTTATCTCCTCCTCCACCTACTCCATAACATTCCCTCTC
>NC_087172.1:18009929-18012429 GCF_035594125.1 Scylla paramamosain
AATGTGGTGTGTTGATGGTTATGTGTGTGTGTGTGTGCGTGTGTGTGTGAAATTTAGAGCAACTGTACACACACACACACACACACACACACACACACACACACACACACACACACACACACACACACTCACTCACAAGGGTCAAGGACAAGACTATCTTAACTCTCTGTCTTGTCTGTCTGTCTGTTACATCTTATCATTTCTATTTTCTCTCTTTTTTTCGGTCTTCTTCTGTTTCTTTCACACTTACCCATTAACATTTCTTAGTTTTCATTAGTTTTCTCTTTTCTTTATCATGTTTCGATGTACACTTAACATTTATTGCCTCTTGTTATTCTTATTTATCACTTGTTTTGTTTATCTTCTTATTATCTTCCTTATTCATATTTATCGACAATGTTTGTAACACTTTTTTATCTCCTTTATTTTCTACTTATTGTTCTTTTTTTCTTTTACTTTCGCACATAATTGGACAACAGTTCTGAGATAAGATACGCAAAAACATTACAAATAAGTAAGAGTAAGTAATAAGTTCAAAATAAAACCTAATACTTAATGAACTTATACTATTCAGGTGCAAATTAATCTTTATCACCTGTACAGCATCACTTATTTCTACTTTTAACACACACACACACACAAACACACACAAATGATATAAAAAAAAAAACATCATTTGTAAAGTTTCATATTTTTAAAGGTCACATTTTTTCATAGTTATTCTTTCTTTCATTCATGAGTCTAGTCTCCTTTTATCTCCTCCTCCTCCTCCTCCTCCTCCTCCTCCTCCTCCTCCTCCTCTTATCCTTCAAAGTCCAATCATCTCCATTCCTCCCCTCAATTTTCCATTATTATCTTGTCTTATACCTTCCCTCCTCCCCATCTTTCTCTTCCCCTTGTCACCTCTCATCTACCTCTCATATCTATATTTATCTTCACCATGACATCTCACTCTTGTCTCCTTTGCTTCACTTTCTCTCCCTCCTCTTATCATAATGTTCTCTTCCACACCCTCCTCCTCCTCCTCCTCCTTCTGTTCCTGTCCTTTCTCTCCCTCCTTCCCTTTCTTCCTCCTTCGTTTTCTCTTCCCTCTCTGTCTCTCTCGTGTTTCTCATTTCGCTAGTGTGGTATTATGTCTATTCTTTCTTCCCTCTCCATTTCCTCCTCCTCCTCCTTTTCCTTCTCGTTCTCCTCCCTCCCTTGCATTATTCCTCCTTCCCTCTTCTCTCTCCTCGCGTGTTCCTCACTTTATCCACAATTGCACTCTTGTTTCGCTTATTCTTCCCCTCCTCCTTATCCTCCCCCTCCTTCTACTCCCTCCCCTCCTCCTCCTCTTCTGCTTCCTCTTCCTTCTTCTTCTCCTCCTGCTCTTCCTTTTCCTCCTCCTACTTTCTCGTTCCTCCCTTGTATTACTTATCCCTTCCATCTTATATTTACTTCTGCTTGCTTTCCTCCGTATGAAATTTCCACCCCACTTCCCCTCCCACCCTCCCTCTCTCTCTGTCTCGCTCTCCCCTCCCTCACATCATCACGCCCTAAGTGCTAATACCCTCCTCCCGCAACAGTTGATTTTGATGTGTGTCGGGTCCATGTGGCGGGGCTTAGCGGTGCCTAGTTCCCGCCGCACCGCCGCCCCATTGTACGCAGATTAAGGCGAGGCTGAGCAAGAGTTGGCGCCTCCCTGAGTGACCGTGGGAGAGGCTGCGACACAAAGACCTCTCCTGCTGTGTTTACCAGTCAGACCTACGGGTTAATGCCGGGGATTTTTTTTTTTTTTTTTTTTTGCTCTTCTTTTTTTTCGTTTTTGCGTTTTTGCGTTTTTGTCTATTGGTTTCCTTTTCTCTCTCTCTCTCTCTCTCTCTCTCTCTCTCTCTCTCTCTCTCTCTCTCTCTCTCTCTCTCTCTCTCTCTCTCTCTCTGTCTGGTGGTCTTTCTCTCTTTCTCTTTCTCTGTCTGTTGGTCTCTCTCTCTCTCTCTCTCTCTCTCTCTCTCTCTCTCTCTCTCTTGAGATTATGTATGTGAAAATTGTACCTTTTCTCTGGTTATTTTTATCAATATATATATATATATATATATATATATATATATATATATATATATATATATATATATATATATATATATATATATATATATATATATATATATATATATATATATTGCTTTTTTCTTTTCTTGTGCTATATGATATACCGGTGAAATTTTCTGTGTTTATTTTATCTTTCCTGTTTCCTCCTCTTCCTCCCCTCCTCTTCCTCCTGCATCTCCTCCTTCTCCTCCTCCTCCTCCTCCTCCTCCTCCTCCTCTTCCTCTTCGTCCTTTATTGCTCTGTATTACTTATTTCACCCCTCCGTTTTTCCTCCCGCGTTCCTTCCTCCTTCACTAGCACCTCCTCTGACTCCTCCTTCTCCTTCTCCTCCTCCTCTTCCTGTTCCTCTTCTCTTATTGTCCTATTGCTTATTTCACACGTCCGTTGCTGCTTCTGTTGTTGTTTCCTTTCC
>NC_087172.1:18017429-18044929 GCF_035594125.1 Scylla paramamosain
GGTGGAAATAAAAGTGAAAAATCAAAATAAAAATAAAATCCTCCTCCTTTTTGTCTCAATTAAAAAAAGTTGCGTATTCAGATATTTTTTTATTCTTCAGTCATTCATTCGCACACAATGCATGTACCAGAATATAAGAATGAGTATTATTGTGTATATCTGTCTACAGAAAGACGGATGGCAAAGAGCGAGAGAAAAGGAAAATAAAAAGAGAACAGCGAGAACGCAAGAGAGAAAGAAAACAGATAGGCAGAGAAACCAAAAGAAAACAGAGAAAGGAAGAGAAAACAGAAAGAGAGAGAAAGAGAAACAGTAACACCACCTTCAGAAGACTTAACCAGCCACCCTCCTTCCTCGCCTCCCTCTCCCTCTCTCTCTCCATCTCTCTCTCTCTCTCTCTCTCTCTCTCTCTCCCTCACTCTCTCTCTCTCCCTGCGTCCTCCGGGAGAAGGTTCACATTGTTGGAGTTAAATCTCTCCTCGGGGCACTTCCGAGACGCAACAATGCCTCCGTGTGCCCTTTTGTACGCCGTGTGTTCTTATGTACGTGTCGAGGTGTACGTGTGTGTGTGTGTGTGTGTGTGTGTGTGTGTGTGTGTGTGTGTGTGTGTGTGTGTGTGCGCGCGTGTGTACTCAAGTCCTCAGGTACAACTGTAATGTCTTTGTAACCTCTGTGTGTGTGTGTGTGTGTGTATGTGTGTGTGTGTGTGTGTGTGTGTGTGTAGCTAGATTTGTTTTCTGAGTGTTGCATTGTGGGAGAGGTAAGAAAAATGCCTTCGTTTTCTTTTGTTTTCCAGACGTTTTAAGGACGACTAATATTTTTCATTCATAATATATATTTTTTATATTTTTTTTTCCTACTACTAATTATACATAAATCTATAATCATATACATAACTACAGTACTGTTTCTATTATTTATTTATTTTCTTACACTGAGACCAATAACTCATGTCGAAATCAATTTATATCCTTCATTATTATTGAAATCATACAAATTCTGTAAATACACATAAATGAATCTTTATTTTCTTCCCTACTAAAGATCCTAATATCATCAAAATCACAAATAAGGGATCAAGTACCGTATACAACCATCGACAACGATTCTAATACCTCTGAACACACCCTTTAAAGATCCTAATATCTCTCGTAATACCCATGAATATTGCAGTACTTCTGGAAAAAAAATTTAAGACTATAATAATAAAAAAAATAATAATCCTAATGATTCTAACACCTTTAAATGTACTTACACAGATTCTAATACCTTATAAAACAACACCAAAGATATTAATGCCTTCAAAACACTCTATAAACCTAATAGTAAATAAATCCCTCTCGAAGATCATACATCTTAGTCGCTTTAAGAGATTAAGAATAAAGAAAAGAGTAAGATATGCCTTGAAATCCCTTAAAAAACTCAGATACTTTAAAAAATACCCTTAAAAATTCCTTGAAAAATGTAAGCCCATGAATCACCAAATCACCTTTATAGACTCCCACTCCCTTTCTCCTCTTCTTCGCTCTCTTTCTCTCTCTCTCTCTCTCTCCCTTCCCTTTCTCTCCCCTTTTTCTTCTCCCTCCCTCCCTCCCCCTTAGCAGCCTCTTCACCTCTCCGAACACAAAGAAGGAGCAGGGCAAATTTAGGGCCAGCCAAGGTATTGTGGAGAGAGAGAGAGAGAGAGAGAGAGAGAGAGAGAGAGAGAGAGAGAGAGAGAGAGAGAGAGAGAGAAGGGGAGTGGGGTAGAGACGTACAGACACACAGAAGCACACACACTCGTACACACACACACGCACACACAAGCAGAAGGAGTGACTGGCATGGAAAAATGAAACAGAAAACGGAGGAGAAAGCTAAGAAAGAAAACGAAATGTCACTGATGCAAAAATATAATAAAGGAGACATTAGGATTTCAGGGAATACTGACGAGAGAGAGAGAGAGAGAGAGAGAGAGAGAGAGAGAGAGAGAGAGAGAGAGAGAGAGAGATTCAACGCCCGGTAAGAGTATGAAAGATAATGAGAGACTAACAACGAGACAAAGGAAGTCAAATACAGGAAACGCAAAAAAAAAAAAAAAAAAAAAAAATGGAGAGAATTAATAAAGTAAGAGAAAAATGAAAATTGAGATAACAGTAATAATGAAAAAAAAATGAATAACTGTTAGGCACTGTTATATTTCTGTTTTATGTGTATTAATCAGTATAGCAGTTGTATTATAGACGTTTACAAAGAAGAAAGGTAAGAAGAATGTTACTCCTCTCATCAACACAAGTCCAATCCTTCTTACACAATTAAGCCGTGACAAAAAATAAATAAATAAATGTACAATAAAACACATTAAGATTATCAGAAAAAAAAATATTAACGACTTTGTGGAGAAACATCATTACAATAAGAAAAGGAAAGGATCGTAATTATAGAGAATAAAAATAGTGATGCGAATACTGTAATAAAAAAAAAAAACATAATAATAAATGAGGAAAGAAAATAAAAGAAAGCAGGAACTGGAAGCAAAAATAGAATAGATATATGGGTTGATAGATAAATAGATAGACAGGTAAGTAAATAGATGAGTAGATAAATAAGTATATATATGTAATGACATTACATATATATACATTCCAGAAAAAAAAACACGAGAAAATCACCATTAAAAAATAACTAACTAGCTAACTAATTAAATAAATAGAAATAAAACATTAATTAAAAAAAAAAAACATGAGACATTCACTATAAAATATAAACGAAAACAAATCAAAGATAAAAAAAAAGCATGAATAACAAAAAGGAAGCCAAACGAAAGAAAACAAGAGAGGAAACGTAAGACAAAACAAAAAAGGAAACAAGAAAAACAATGACAGAACTAACAATCATTAGCTTCGCAGGACGAGAAAGAAAGAAAGAAAGAAAGAAGAACCAGGATGATAAAAGCAAGACATATGAAAGAGAGCGTAATAAACAATAAATCGAAGCAAGAAGAGGAAATCATTACGAAGAACACTGACAAGGGAGGAGAGAAAAACGTTCATTATTTTTCTCCCTCCCTTAATGAGAGCAATTAAAGACCAAGACCTTATTACCTTACATTGCACGAAGGAGGGAGAGGGAGAGGGAGAGGAAGAGGGATAGGGAGAGACAGGTGAAGGAGTGTCTGAAGGAGGAAGAGAGAGAGAACAGCAGAGAATGAAGGGTGAGGAGTGAGGAGAGAAAGAGAGAAAGAGAAAGGGAAGGGAGAAATGATGAGGAGACGTGATCAAGAGGGAGAGATGAGGGTGGAGGAAAGAGGGAAGGAGGGAGAGAAGGAGGGAGGGAAGAAAAGGGAGAGATGGAGGAAGGGGAGAAAAAAAAAAAAGATATCGAGCGAAGGGTGAGATATGCACTAATATGCACGTGCGCGCACACACACACACACACACACACACACACACACACACACACACACACACACACACACACACAGGAAGGAAGTGGGATGGCGGAGGAAGTTCGCAGGAGTAAAGGAGGAGGGGAAAGAAAGGAAGGGAAAAGAGAGGGAGTTAATGGGATGGAATGATAGAGGGGAGGAAAGATGGGAGGGGTGAATGGGAAGGCAAGCTGGAGTGGAGGCGAAGTCCATCCAGGTGGAAGGTGAAAAAGGTGAAAGTTATTAATTTGTGAAGCCTAAAGGTTATTACTGGAATTATTTGTTATTATCATTATTATCATCATTAGTACCATCATCATTTTATTTTTTCTTTATTTCTTTTTAATTCGACTTCTACTACTACTACTACTACTACTACTACTACTACTACTACTACCACTACCACTACCACTACCCCTATTATCACCACCACCATTACCATCACGCAAGAAAACAAACAGAAAGAAAATTACTATAAATAGCACAAAAGAAAGAAAGAAGATAATTGCTTGAACCCTGACAAAAAAATAAAGAGAGAGAAAGAGAAAGGAAAAAAGAGAGAAAAAAAAAAAAACAGGCAGAAAATCACTCATATAAAAACTTTCCTCTAATGGTCCCACACACACACACACACACACACACACACACACACACACACACACACACACAGGTAGGCAGGAGGAGGACGCGCCACGCCACCTTGATCACCTCACCTGTCCATCACCTGGGCGAGGGGTGTGCACTACCTGATCGCCCAACACTATTTGCTCAGAATACCTCCACCTACCTCCCTCCCTTGCCCTTGCCTTCCTTACCTTCTTCACCTCCTCTACGCCTCTCTTCCTCATATACTCTTTGGTCTTCTCTTTCTTTCATTTTCCTTCTGTTTATCTCTTCTCCTTTCCTCATATACACTTTCTAGTCTTCTCTCTCTCTCTCTCTCTCTCTCTCTCTCTCTCTCTCTCTCTCTCTCTCTCTCTCTCTCTCTCTCTCTCTCTCTCTCTCTCTCTCTCTCTGTTTACCTCGCTTTTCTTTCTTTCTTTACTTCCTCTGCGCCTCCCTTCTTCACATACTCTCTCTAGTCTTCTCTTTCTACTATTTTTTGTTTATCTGTTTTCCTCTCCTTTCCCTTTGCTTCCTTCATTCTTCTCTCTACTCTTCTGTTTCTTCCTGTTTACACCCTCTTAATCCATCCGTTCCTTCGTCATATTTTGCTTCCAGTCTTCCATTTCTCTTCCTTTTTTTCCTGTTTATTTGTCTCTCTTTTCCTTCCCTTTACCTCTTCTATTCCTCCCTTTCCCTTACATTACCACTGCTCTTCTTTTTCTCTCCCACTGTTTCTCTCTTATTTTTCTCTCTTTCCCTTCACTTTACTTCCTTAATTCCTTATTTCACCTTCCTTCTACTGTTCTGTTGCTCTTTCTCCCTTTCTCTCTCACCTCCATCTCTCGTTCACTCCTTCCTTTCTTAGATTTCTATTTTAACCTTTCTTATCTCCTCCTCTTCTCTTCTCTTCTTCTTTCCTTTACTCTTGTGTCTCTCCCTTTTTCCTTTTTTTATTTTATTTCCTTTTCTTGTTCACTCCTTCGCTTCTTACTGATTTGTTATTTTTTTCTCTAATACTTCCCTTACTTCTCTCTTTATTCCTCCTCCTTCTTCTCTTTTCTTTCTTCTTCTCTTGTCTTTCTTACTTCTTCCTTTATTTATGTTCTATATTTTATGTCTTGTCTTTCTTTCTTTCTACTCCTTTTCGCTATACACTCCCTTTGTTCTGACTCTCTCTCTCTCTCTCTCTCTCTCTCTCTCTCTCTCTCTCTCTCTCTCTCTCTCTCTCTCTCTCTCTCTCTCTCTCACATTCCATACTCTCTTTATTCCCTTTCTTTTCTTATGCATTTCCTCACTCCTTTCTTCCTCCATACAGTTCTTTTCATCATCTTCCTCTTCTCTCCTTCGTTTCTTTCTCTCTCTCTTCTTTCCACTGTAAATTCTCTTCATTCTTTCTTCCCTCTTTCCTTCAACCCGCCTCTCTGTCCTTCCTCTTCCACTCCAATTCTCTCTTCTTTTCTCTCTCCATCTCTTACTTATCCTTACTTATCAGAGAGAGAAGAGATGAAAACAATAAAACAGCACACACACACACACACACACACAACACACACACACACACACACACACACACACACACACACACACACACACACACACACACACAGATACGCACAAACGCTTACTAGTATACGCAGGCAGACGGACAGACAGACAGACAGACAGGGAGTGACATACAGAGACAGACAGACAGACAGCATGAGAGATAAAAGTGCATGAAAAGATTATGCAAATGAGGCAATTGTGGGGATAAAAGAGAAATTTGTTCGCTGAAAATAAAGTGGTGTAGAGAGTAATCCTTTGTGTCACCGATGTTCCGTGCACGCCAGGAATGTGTGTGTGTGTGTGTGTGTGTGTGTGTGTGTGTGTGTGTGTGTGAGGGGTGAAGGGAGTAGGGGAGAGGAATAGAGGGAGAGATAGAGAGGGAGGGTGGGATGGAGAGAGAGAGAGAGAGAGAGAGAGAGAGAGAGAGAGAGAGAGAGAGAGAGAGAGAGAGAGAGAGAATGAATGAATGAATGAAGGGGATACTAGATAGATGCAGATAATGATAGATAGACAGAATGATAGACAGAAGCTGTATGACACATGAATTAAACCAGGCAATAGATGCTTTAAACTGCGGAGCAACTTGAAGGACCTTCCCCCAACAGCTGGGGGTTCTGATTCTTAGACGCGTTGCAAACCTGGTCATACGGAGCCCGAATGCAAACGCCACACCAAGTGTCGCGCCGCCGTGATGGTTGCGGCGAGTGACGTGTTGCTATAAATGACTGTGTTTTCAATATGTGGAGCTTTCTGCATTCTGATCACACTATCGTGTTCACGAGTTTTTCCCACTTAATGTAATAATATATTTCAGCTTTCAATGATTAACTGTTGAAAATAGCGAACATAAGTAAAACATGTTATAAACATTTTTTAACATCTTCACAGTTCAACTCGTCGTAATACCATTTTCTTTTCTGTTTTGCCAAGATTTTACAATACATCTTGATTTTGCAGTCACTGCTGAGTCTGATGGTGCCAACCAAAACTGGCCATCCCGTATATGAAGTGAGTTATGGCAAATAATTCGCGCATTCTACGCGCTCGAGCTCCATCTGTAGTGATGAGGCGATAGTTGGACGAGTTGCGAGGCAGAAACCTTCCCTTATGTCGATAAATAGAAATGTGCAAAATAATGCAAAACGGTGCCTCTGACGAAGAAATGCCTTAAAATAAGAAAGATGCACCGTCAAAAATTATCTGTTTGAAGGTGTTTTCGAGACTGAAATTGCAATTTTTATGTGTAATGGTCACCGAAAGGTACTCCTGACCATATCATCGCTGTGCCGTCCAGGGGCCAGGCGGAGCGTTGGGTCGTAGAGATGTGCCGTAACAAAATTATGAGACCCTCGCTCTGCTTGGGGAACAAAAATAAACAGATAGATAGATAGATAGATAAATAGATAAACAGACAAATAATTATAGAAATACACAACAATATGGTGATAAATTAAACAACCATAGACATCTAAAAAGACAAAAAATAAAACAGAAAACAGAACTTACATACTCATATACAAACAATAGACATACATACATACAGACAGACACATACTCATGCTTGGAGGCCTAGAAGGAAGAGGAAGAGGAAGAAGGTCAACACAGACATGAGAAAAAAAAAACTCCAGTCTTTTTTTCCTTCTTTTTTCTCCAGTGGTAAGTTTCCTCCACTCCTCCACTTACTCTTTCTTTTCCCTCCACCTCCTGCTGGAAAAAAAAGAAAAATCACTTTCTCCGCATTTTTTTTTCCATTTCCTGACTGTTTATTCTCCTTTTCTTTCTTCTTTATGTACTCATTTCTTTTTCTCTTTCTATTCTCATTCCTCTCTTGTTCCTTTTTTCTTCCTCTTTCCACTCGATTCTATTTTTTTTTCCTTTTTTCCTTTGTGTTTTATTTATTTGTTCGTCATATCGTATTACCGATGTGAGAGAGAGAGAGAGAGAGAGAGAGAGAGAGAGAGAGAGAGAGAGAGAGAGAGAGAGAGAGAGACCCTCCACTCCTCCTTCCTCCATCCACTCCTCCAAAATTACTATGCCACGTCACTCCCTGTACACTGCCTCCTCCTCCTCCTCCTCCCCCTCCTCCTCCTCCTCCTCCTCCTCCTCCTCCTCCTCCTCCTCTTCCTCTTCTAGTATGTAGTAGTGTTGATAAGGGGTAGCACAGAATGAAGGATGGAAAATAAAAACGAGAGGAAGATAGGAATGGAGTAGGGAATTAATGAAGAGAGGAAGGAAGAAAGGAAAGAAAGAAGGAAGGAAGGAAGGAAGGAAAGAAGGAACGAAAGTAAGAAGGAAAGAAAGAAGGAAAGAAAGAAGGAAAGGAGAGAAGGAGGGTGGAATGTTAAGAGAGAGAGAGAGAGAGAGAGAGAGAGAGAGAGAGAGAGAGAGAGAGAGAGAGAGAGAGAGAGAGAGAGAAACTTAAGTGATTATTGATAAAGCGAACTAAAGGCAAATTAAAGAACAGGGAGAAGAATAACATTAAGAGAAAAGGAAAAGCAAACAGAAGACACACATACAAGAAAGGGAAACTACGTAGTATAAGATGGAGAGGGAAAAAAGGAGGAGGAGGAGGAGGAGGAGGGGGAGAAGAAAGGAAGGAAGATAGAGGAAGGGGGAGGGGAATTTGTGGGGGGGGATCAGCTGGACACACAAGAATGTTACCTCTACCCCTCTCCCATCACCCCCGGCCTCCCCCACCGCCCCCACCCGGAGTGAAGGGAAGGCGAGGGAAGGGAAGGAAAGGAAGGGAAGGTAAGGGAACTCCACCCAGCCATTCGTCAAATTTAAACGTGATAAAGATGTCGGTGGGTCTCCATCCCGCCCTTCCGATCTGTTCACGCGCGCCTCGTCACTTCGTTCGCGCCGCCTGGAATCAATGAGTATCGATTTAAAACATTCTGGAAAAGTACGATACGTTAAACACAAGCTGAATGACAAAGGTGGAACATGGCAGATTTTCCCGCCTCCTGTTTGGGCAAGACAAACCCCGCGTCCGAAGGCACCGACTCATCCATAATCCCAATCATAAAGGTCGCTACCGTCGCCTAATGGACTCGGAACCGTCTTGCGTCCCTCCTGTGGCTCGGTAGACGCCCCGTAATGAAGCATCCGCGTGGAAATTACCCGCCGGAATGAGCGTCGCGGAACAAAAGCACGAGGACGATTCACGGGAAAAAATCTGGTGTCCATAAGGAGAGAGTGCGAGGCGCGGCGCGAACCCGGCAACAAGGAGGCCGGCGGGATGGGGTCCGGACGCGGGGCCCCGACAAACAAGTGAGGTGACAGGAGCGCTGGAACGGCGCGCAGTTTAAACAGATTAACAATGTGCTGAAAGGCGAAACTTATGTTGACATTCCTGTGTGTGGCTGTCAGTCCCACACACGGCGGGGAATAATAACCGCCGGCCACTTGTTGGTACAGATGACCCACCTTTTTGGGCGCCGAGGGTCAGGCCGTGTCCCCCTGACCCTGCCACCCCGCCCTCGCCCGTCTTCCTCACCCCCACCCCTTCCTTATCCTTCTCCTGTTGTTATTATTATTACCTCTCTTATTATCCCAACTGCTACTCCTATTGTTATTACTGCCGCTACTGCTACTGGTTTTGTCACTACTATCACCATCAACTACTACTGTGTAACTACAACTATTGCTACTACTACTACTACTACTACTAGTACCTCAACTACAAATACATTCCCTCTTCCTTTTCCGCTATAGCATACAACCACTACCTGTACGCATCTTCCCCTTCATTCTCATCATGCCAACATTGAAAACCTTCCCTCAACAACACACACACACACACACACACACATTACTATCACCACTTTATTCCTTCCATCAACCATCCACCCATCCAACACCACCATCACCATCATTCACCTTTACCTCACACTACCCTCATTACCCTTCCTATCACCACCACCTCCTAGTTACTCCAAGCCTGTTTCTCCTGCCGCTCTCCTGCCTCGAACAATGGCCAGCAACTGTGTCCTCATCGGTGGGCATTCTCCTCTCCAGCGGGAAGCAAACAAGCTCTCCGCTCCCTCCCGTCCCTCCATGAAGCTTCGTGCGCGAGGGAAGGTTATATGCGTTTTCATTTCGAGGGTTCACTTCGGGTTCGCAGACTCGCTCGAACACATGCGTGAACCACTTGATACTTCTGCTGGCCATATTTCTCCGTTTTCTGTGTTTTCTTTTTCTCTTTCTCTCTTTCTCCGTTTTCTTTTTTAAGTGTGTGTATGCGTGTGTGTGTGTGTGTGTGTGTGTGTGTGTGTGTGTTTTCGTTATATGTATTTTATTCTGTGTGTGTGTGTGTGTGTGTGTGTGTGTGTGTGTGTGTGTGTGTGTGTGTGTTCGTTTCTGTAAACGTCCATTCTCTTTCAGTTTTGCATGTGTGTGTACAGTTATTTGAAGCCATTTCACTTCTAAAACAACACCACACGTACACAAAAAAAAAAAAAAGAAGTAAAACTATATACCATAAAAAACGAAAAAAAAAAAAAAAATTAATAATTTCTTCATTCTTTCCCGCTCCTCCTTCTGCAGCTCCTCCTCTTCCTCCTCCTCCTCCTCCTCCTCCTCCTCCTCCTCCTTGAATGTGAGGGCTGGGATGCGAAACAGGTAAGATGAGGTAAATACAACTTGAGATAAGAAAGACTCACGCAGGTAGATAGCCGGACGGGGCGAAGGAGATTAAAAGCAATGATAAGGACGATAAATGGAGAGAGAGTGAAGGATTACGAAGGGTTGGAAAAGGCGGAGGAGGTGAATGGGCGACTCAGAAAAAAAAAGGAAGTAAACACGAGAGAATAAAAGCGACCCGGGCGACACGTGAGGCTGGAAGGTAATTTTATGCTGCTATCTCAAGGACCATCACCCCTTGCAAAACGACTGACTCTTTCGCCCTTATGACTCGCTGCACTTGGCCCGATAATCCCGTGTGTCATGAAGGTGGTGGTGGTGGCGGTTCGCGAGGATATATGCGTACGTTTGTCTGTCTGTCTGTCTGTCCTATCCCGTCCCATTAGCGTCACCATTTGTAGTCAATCGGAAAAACAAAACAGCGTGAGAGGCGGAGATGAGAGTAAGAGCGTAAGAGAGTGAGGGGGTAAGAGAGTTACGGGGTTGGGAAAAAGGAAAAGTCCATTACTACATCACTTCCCAAACATGCTTGAGCTGATCAAAAATTTAGCTCATGAATCGTGGGTTTAAGGGAGGAGGTTGCGCGCGGTGAGAGGCGGCAGGGAGAGTGAGGAGGGAGTAAAAAGAGTGCAGTGAGGGAGGCAGTGAGAGGAGACGAGTGGCTGTGTGTGTCTGGTAATGAGGTGAACAGCGCACCGACGCATTCCAGCCTTGCACAATTTATGGGAAAAAAGACACGATGGCCTGAAACGATACGCCCTAATGGTGTTTAATTTACTCAACATCGCGAAGTAAAAACACCCCTCGAGTGCGGCGGTTCAAGGACGAGTTTTGCATGGGAGGGGGACGCAGTGGAGGCGGCGGTCATTACAAGGGTGACCTATTTCCAACAAGACACTCTCCCTTGGGATTCACTTGCTCCCTCATCAGCGGTATTTCCTAATTGAGAATCACAGACCCGTGGAAAAATGTTGGTGAGATTGTTTGTCTTCCATTTTTGGGGAGTCCACGGATGCGGTTCTATTTTCCCTGAAAGGCATTGTGGTCGCCGGCGTGTGTGAAGGCCCCCTGTGGCGCCCCTGGCCCTCCCTGGGGTTGTCGACTGTCACGTCCCGACTCCCTGGTTCCCTCGCTCCCCTCCTGTCTTACCGTGACCACCACTTGCTCAGTCTGTCTGTCTGTCTGTTTGTCTGTCTGTCTGTCTGTCTGTCTGTCTGTCTGTCTGTCTGTCTGTCTGTCTGTCTGTCTCTCTGTTTTTAGCACTTGTGTCTAAGATTTAATGTATGCATCGTGTGTGTGTGTGTGTGTGTGTGTGTGTGTGTGTGTGTGTGTTAATCTCTACCTCACTGTCAGCTCACCACCATTACCACCATCGCCACCACCACCACCACCACCACCGTCAGCGCCACCAGCAGGAGCGCCGCGTCTCGCCCCTCATTGTCCCAGTGTGTGTCGTATCGCGCTGGTCACCTCTCGCCTCCGCCGCGGCTGTGAGGAGGAGCGGCGAGGAATTGGCGTGCCGGGAATGAGCGTGACTGGAGCTGCTTGCCTGCTGGAACTCACGTGGAGGAGGAGGAGGAAGAGAGGGAGGAGGAAGAGGAGGAGGAGGAGAAGGAGGAAGATAGAGCATTAAGGAGGTGGACCATTATGTCTCCTTGTATTGTGCGTCTGGGAGGAAGAGGAGGAGGAGAAGGCGGGGCAGGGTGGGAGAGGTGAGGTGGAAGAGGACGGGAGAGGAAAGGAGAGGAGGTATTTACAAGTGAGCGAATTAAACACGTCCCTCACTCCACACTACTTCTGACTCGTCACTCCACCATCATCACCACTCACCACCACTTCCTCCGACTCACACACATATACACACAACCCCCGCCCAGCCAGTCAGCCAGTCAGCCCACATCACATCGGGCTTAGTGTATCCAGCCCGCCCCTTCCTCCGTGCTCCCCTTCCCACTCCCGCCCCTCCCCGCCCCCAGCAGGCCGCCCTTAACCCGCACAAAGGGCACTGGCAGGCCGCCCTCAGATACCAGGCTTGATATCACCTTAATTGGACCCGTCTCTCTGAGATAACATCTTTTTTTTTCACTCCCCCACTTATCTTTTTCCGAGCCCGGGTATTCTCCCTTCTGGCCTTGTTATTCCGGCTGTCATAACCGAGGCATTAAAAGAAACTTACCTTGAGATAGTTCACTGAGGCCTGGTGATGCTGATGCTGTCGCTGTCTGCTGTTTGTAACCCCGTTGAGAGCTTTCTTCCCGATGGACTGCGCTGAAAACAGGAGCCGTGAGGGAGAAATAAAGTGGAAGGAAAGTGGGTGAGGGAGGTGAGGGAGAAGCACAAGGGAGGGAGAGGTGAAGGGAGGGGTGAAGGGCGGGGAAAGAGAGGATTTCACAGGGGGCCAAATGAGATAGATGGAGCGATATTTAACGTATACGGCTATTATTGTATCACACGACAAAGGCACCACGCTTCCAAAAGACTTACAGCTGGTTGGGTGCGTCCTGTGTGCCCGAGTGTGATGGAGGACCTGCGCGCCTCCATGGTGACGGTGGTGACGGTGACGAAGGCGGACACATCGGAACTATTGTGTTTGGAGATGTGTGTGTGTGTGTGTGTGTATGTGTTCTTGCTTAGTGTATGTACTGTTGTGTGTCTACTATTGTGTGTCTGTTTCTTCCTATTATCCAGCGAAGCGTTACTCAAAGCTTCACTTGCTTCATCTTCTTTTCTCCCTCCTGCCATTATCGGTGTGTGATAAACATGCCAAGTGCAAGTCGTGCTTCCTTCACCTGCGAGACAATGAACTGAGGGTCGAATGTATGATTCCCAGCCCTCTTGTGTGTGTGTGTGTGTGTGTGTGTGTGTGTGTGTGTGTCCGAAGCTCTCGTGAACGCACATCAACACTCACGTACACACACGTACACACACATGAAAGGAGACAATTAAGAACACACAAGTTGAGTTCTTTCTGTGCATGCCTGTGTGTGTATGTGTGTGCTTTTGCTTCGTTCATGAGCACACACACACACACACACACACACACACACACATACACACACGCACACAAGGAACACACACTCAATAAGAAGACTGGCTTCCACTGAACACTTTAATGAACATGTAAAACCATCGATAAAAATACAAAGAGCTGTTTATCACAACTGGTTACAGGTTTTGGCAGCACAAAACCGCACCAGCGGCCAACCGCACCACGAACCAGACAACGCACACCCTTCCCTCCCCCAACCACACCACACCACCACCGCACACCACAACACCAGTGGGGATGACCTTACACATCACCACTGTCCCCCGCTCTGCCTCACTCACTCACCACCCACAGCCCATCGCCCGATATAGTCTCATAGTGAGGGGCTTAACACAGCAACACAGACTCTCGGAGAATCCTTAAGGGGAGACGAACCCAACACAAGCATGAGTTCATAACAGGCAGGCCCCTAAGACAGAGTTCCTGGCCTCGCGTCACTCACCAGTGCAGAGGCGGTTGGGGACGGCCGTTCGATCCCTCGTGTGGAAAACAAGCGATTGAGAAGCGAGGTCATTATGATACATAGATAGGAAGACGTGGAGGGGCGAGGGCAAGGGCTGGGTGAGAGGCAGCGGGGCGAGAGAGGAAGGGAAACAAGAGCTACGTCCGATATCAGCGCCATCTGTTGCCCTGAGGGAGAGTGAGCGGCGTGTCTCTCTCGTCACTACTAATACTGCTGCTGCTTCTGCTGGTGCTGGTGCTTCTCCTGGTGGAGGGAGGGAAGACTGGGGCGAGGAGGGGTGGGGGTGGCCACTCACATTGCTTTCTCTCTCTCTCTCTCTCTCTCTCTCTCTCTCTCTCTCTCTCTCTCTCACACACACACACACACACACACACACACACACACACACACACACACACATTCCTTCACAGTGTCAATAAAAACATTCACACATACTCTTTTTTCCTATCATTACTATTTTTTTATTCAGTGACCAAGTCGTTGTTTTCGTTCCGTGGTCGCTTCTCTCTCACTCTCCCTCACTCAAACGACCTTCACCATTATAATATTTAGCATTCTATTCCTCACTTCCAGACAAGAAGTCAAAACATTTATATTTCTCACTATTTTTTTTTTTTTTCAAGTTTTTGTAGATGTTGTTTGGTTAGATTGACAGACAGACAGACATACAGATAGACAACACCGAGCCAGCACCCAAGACTCGAAGGAAGAAGGGGATGGGAGAGGAGGAGGAGGAGGAGGAGGAGGAGGAGGAGGAGGAGGAGGAGGAGGAGGAGGAGGAGGAGGAGGAGGAGGAGAAAGGGAAGGGGAGGGAGATAGGAAAGGAAGGGAAGGGACAAGAGGACACGATAGGAAAAGGAGTGAATGGAAGAAAAGGGAGAAAGGGAAAAAGAACAAGAAGGAAAAAAATGACGAAGAGGAAGGAAAATAAAGATGTGGGCATACATTGAATAATTTTCTCCAATGTCCTTTTGTTTTCTTTCTTTTTTTTGTGTATGTGTGTGTTTCGCTTGTTCTAAAATCTCTCTCTCTCTCTCTCTCTCTCTCTCTCTCTCTCTCTCTCTCTCTCTCTCTCTCTCTCTCTCTCTCTCTCTCTCTCTCATTCAGGGCCAGGAGGGGGGGAGGGGGCAGGGGGGCAGCGCTACAATACAAGACTAAGGGACAGGAAGTGAACGCGATGCAACACCCACACCACAACAATCCACCCAAACGGGGCTCAAGGAACACACCAGTTACAGTATTATGACACTGAATAAGTTATTAGCGTTATTATTATTAATTATCATTATTATTAACATTATAATTAGTTATTCTTAAGCAGTATTATTATTATTATTATGATTATGATTATTGTTATTATTATTAATATTATTATTATTGTTATGGTCATTATGTTTATTATTCGTATCGTTAGAAGTATTGTTATTACCTTTTTTTTTGTTTTGTTTCTTACGGACACATTAACTTGGTCGGAGAAGCGTCAAAAAACTCCTATTGCAGAGGCGGTTCATGTACAATATTTACACAAGCACAAGTTCCGGGAGTATTATGCTAGGCTCTCTCCTCCTCCTGTTCCTTCCTTCGTCAGGCTGTTCCTCCGTCTTCGTGTTCCTCCGATACTTTTTTTCCCCTCCAACATTTATTCTCGTTTATTTCTCCACACATGTTCGTCGGTCCCTTTTTTTGTTAGATCTTGTGAGAGGACTTCTGTTTCCCGCGGCTCCCTTCCTCCTCCTGGTGTGTCTAGCAGGAAGGGAGGTTAGGGAAGGCGCGGCGGCTCCTCGGCGTCAGGTATGGCTGGATCAGGTTTCCCGGTAGTCACAGAGGCGGGGAAAGTTGTAGCGGATCTCACGCCTCGCCCTCCTCCCGCCTGGCGGTGAGCGGCCTTCCTCCTGCGGGGGGTGGGTGGCGAGGCCCGCGTTGTGTTATCATAATGGGCGGTGGTAAGGTTGAAGAGGCCCCCGCCCACCCCCCGGCCGCCCCCACGCCTCCACATGCCTCTTCTTCCTCTCTCTCCTCCTCCTTCACCTCCGCCTCCTCCTCCTGGCTCCCTGGCCGGGGGTAAGGACGTGTTAGTGACGTGATGATGATGTAGTAACGATGATGTTCGGCCGTGTGGAGGAAGAGAGGCAGGAAAGGTGGGAGGGGTGAGGCGGAACGGGCTGCGGGAGAGAGGCAGGGAGAGGGGAGTGAGGGTTGGGGAGAGCGTGCGCCTGCTGGTGCCTGCCTGCTGGCCCTGCTGTACCCTGCTGCCCTCAAACACCGGCTCCCGTTTTGTTCCAGTGAAAGAGAAACACTTTTTTCATAATTTTTCCCCTGTATCTCCCACATTCCAGGATGTGGTTCTATGAAGTCCAGCTTTGCCGATCAATACGGCTGGACCAACCAAATGGTATGTGTCGTCCCGATCTCCTGCCGCCGACCTACCGCCCACCAGCTTCGCCGAGTTGCCCACCGCCCGCTGCTGCTGCTGCTCACTTGGCTTGCCAGTCACAAAATGGCTCAGTAAGTAATACTGAACACTTGAAAGGGTAAATGAGCTGCCGTGAAACAAACTGAGCGCAGCACGGGACCGAAGCCAGAGCCGGCAGCGCGGGATCGGGACGCGCCCCTCAGGCTGGAGGGCCCTTGAGGAGGACGGTGTGCGCTCCATGGAAAAACAACATAGCCGTGACAGCACCAGCGCCGCCCGACCCCGCCACCGCCGCCGCCACCGCCGCCGCCACCGCCACTGCCACTGCCACATGGGACACAAATTCCAGCTTACAATCCTTTACTGGAGATTTGGCGCCGCTCACTCCGCTCATCCGACCGTCGCCTCGGGGAGAGCGGCAGCAAATTGTTAGCAATTTTCCAACCCTGTGCCCAGGTGTTTCGGCCGCGAGCTGGTCAGCTGAGCACGACACTCACGGCGGGCTCTCCAGGGTAAGCCTCGAGGTGTTGCCACACAGCCTGTCAGCCGAGCGTCAGCCCCGCCAGCACCGTCCGGAGGAATCCCTAAGTAATTCCAAGCCTCCCGAGGGGTGCAGCAGCAGCAGCAGCAGTGGTAGAGGCAGCGGCAGACAAGCCCACCTCGCCCACGAAACATCTCCGTGCACTTTCAAAGGCCAAACCAAGAAAAATAAACACCCTTGACTATCCCGCCACGTCACTGTTATCACTCGGGCTGCTGTACAGTTGTGGCGTGAATGCATAACGAGGGATTATTTTGAGGCCAGTCACGTTCGCTTGGCCGCCACAATATGTCGGATCACAAAAGTTTTAAATCCTAGGAGTCACAGGTTCACATCTGCCCTGAATTACTGCAAATACCTGCCCTTTGTTGGCTGCCTCGAGGCCCCGCGTGATCCACTTTCAGCAACAGCGGAGAGCACCGCCGGAATACCAATGACTAGTTTTACTTTCAAGAGCCATTGCCGCTTTATTTTCCAACGTAATTTTCGTGGTGATGAAGCAAGTTATGAACACACACGTCGTCTCTCCTTTTTTTCTTATTTACCTAAACGGATAAAATATTTGAGTAAGACCTTTTCTATTTTTCTTTGTACGAGGAACACTGATTAATGCATGGCGGCCGCGGCGTGCCGGCGAGGCCAGGCCGGGCGGCGGCGGCAGGAGGGAGGGAGGGCGGGCGGCGGGAGGCCTCCCGGGCTGGCCGGTGAGTCTTGATGGTTGAGCCGACCTTGTCTTTACCTGGAGACTGAGGTGGCGGCGGCGGCGGCGGCGGTGGGGGAGAAGCGGAGGGTACAGCACATCACTCCCCGCGTGAGGAGGAGAGGAGGAGGAGGAGGGGAGTAACGGGAGGCAGAGCCTGAGCCTCGTCTGCGTCCCGGAGCGTGGCCGGGCGTGAGGTGCACCGTGGCGTGGTGTGCGCCACGCCTCATCCCTGCCTGTAGGAGGTGTAAGTCGCGGCACGCCCGGGAAAGAGGAGGGGCGCCGCCCTTACCACGCCCGCTGGTGGTGGAGGTAGGCGTTGTTAACGTTGTGGTGTAGCGGCGTCATGGAGGGGAAGGCCGCCCCGGTGACGGGCGTGGCGGAGCCCTGCGTGCGGAATGGGTCGAGGGCGCCTACGGAGTCACAGGTGAGGTGGGAGGGCAGCAGGCTGGAGGTGTTGGAGCCGCCCAGGTTGGAGGAGGAGGAGGAGGAGTCCCGGTGGTGGCCCAGCTTGCTCTCCCCTGTAGCACCTGACGAGGACGACGACGAGCCCTTGGTGGCGTTCTCTTCCTTCACCAACACCGGCACGGAGATGCGCCGCGGCGACGTGGCGTTCTGGAACACCAAGCCGCTCAGCAAGGCTGCCCGGTGTGTTGTGTGTGTGTGTGTGTGTGTGTGTGTGTGTGTGTGTGTGTGTGTGTGTGTGTGTGTGTGTGTGTGTGTGTGTGTGTGTGTGTGTGTGTGTGTGTGTGTGTGTGTGTGTGTGTGTGCATGCATATTTTATACTATTATATTTGTACAGAAAACAATTTTAAGATCATTTCATGTTATAGTTTTTGTTAGAACACAATTTATCTATTAAAGTTTAGTTTATTTACTGATCCATCTATTATCAAGTCTCAGGAAGAGAAAGACATCGCAGTGAACTTTCAAAGAAACACAAAAAGGACAAAATCTAAAACTTATGACACCAACAGACTCCAAGAGGAAAACATAACAATAAAAAGTTATAACGTGAAGAGAAGTTAAAAATGAAGACGTGACTTGAGAAAACACGTTTATTGCAAAGTTACAAGAGAGTATATAAGAAAATGGAATACACAAGAATCCATGTACACTCAAAACAGAACAAAAGAAAAAAGACAGCATGAAAAGTTAAACAATTAAAAACAAGAATAATAAACTTTCAGGTGAGAGACTGATAAAAAATCTAAAAAAAAAAAAACTTCTACATCAGAGAAAAATCAGCCAATTATGAGAGCAAAAATATGATTAAGGTTGAGCTCAAAATAACAACTGGAAGGAAAAGCACGAAGATGGAAGGTCGTGGGAGTTTTCTACGCAATATATTGAGTTCAGGAAGAGACAAGGAAGATTAGGGATGAGGGAAGCACAGCTAAAAGGGCAGAATAATATAGAAATAAAAATAAAAAAATAGAAATACCACAAGAGACACGAGACTCAAAAGTACATTCAAATTACATAGCAATTACAATCATGAGAGAATGAAATAATAAGTAGATAGAGTAGATGGAAGTGGAGAAGGAAAAAACAGAGAATGAAGATAGGGATATAATGAGTGACAGGTTATAAAAATAGTGATGCTGCTATGATGAAAGACGAAAAGTGTGATGATAGTGAAGCGATGTGGTGCTTGAGAAAGATGAGCCAACTGTGATGAGAGTGAAGAGGTGATGGCTGAGGGAGAAGTGATGGTGATGATGGTGAAGAGGTGATGGCTGAAGGAAGAGTGAAGGTGATGATAGTGAAGAGGTAATGGGTGAGGGAAGAGCGATAATGATAACAGTGGTGGTGATGATGATCGTGATGATGGTAAGTGAGCAGTGATGATGATGATGATGATGATGATGATGATGATGATGATGATGATGATGATAATGGTGATAATGATGATGGTGATGATGATGATGATGATGGTAATAATGATAATGGTGATAATGAAGATGGTGATAATGATGATGATGATGATGATGATGATGATGATGATGATGATGATGATGACGGTGGTGATGATGAAGGGCCTCACCTGATTAGAGGAAGCCTGCTCGGACATGGCCTTCTCTTTGGCCGCCCTCTTCATCTTGTACCTGTGATTCTGAAACCAGATCTTCACCTGCGGGAGAAAAAAAAAAAAAAAACCTGTTACCTGTGTGTGTGTGTGTGTGTGTGTGTGTGTGTGTGTGTGTGTGTGTGTGTGTGTATTTCTCTCTTGTGTGTGTGTGTGTGTGTGTGTGTGTATTTCTCTCTCTCTCTCTCTCTCTCTCTCTCTCTCTCTCTCTCTCTCTCTCTCTCTCTCTCTCTCTCTCTCTCTCTCTCTCTCTCTCTCATATACATACAGACATACGAAATAATTATAAGCGAGAGAGAGAGAGAGAGAGAGAGAGAGAGAGAGAGAGAGAGAGAGAGAGAGAGAGATACGGAGCTAGACAGAGCTACAAGTAATCAAAGAACTCAGCGGTCCAGATGGCTCTTGTCTCTCTATCTCTATCTTTCTTTCTCTATCTCTCTTTTTCTCTCTAATAACTCTCCCAATACTTCCTCGTGGCACCTCAGCCTCGCCGCCCTCTTCCAAGGCATTTAGCAGGGAGAGAAAAGGAGAGAGGGAGGGAGGGGAGAGAGAAAGCGGATCCAATATTACTCCCTGATCCCCTGGTGGCCGCCTTGCAAGCCTCTGATTCTGCAAAGACAACCCCGTGACAAAGGATCGGAACCTATTGCAATCTTAATCCAGCCAGTGACAATGTGCAGTCTGCGCTTTGATCCTCCGCCGCGAGACAAAGGCGCCGCCCCCGTCTGTTCCGGTGCTTCGTGGGGCGTTCCCGTGGCCACATGTTGCACGCGGCTCCCTCACCGTCCCAGCTAATGGTGCCCCGACGCTTACAATATGGCCGGTGTCTCCTTCACTCTCGTCTTCACCAACCTCTCTCCGCCTTCAGCAATCTCTCTTCGTCTTCAGAAGTCTTTCTTCACCTTCACCAATACCTCTTCGCCTTCACCAGTCTCTCTTCACCTTCACCAGCCTCTCTTCGCATTCTTCAGTCCCTCTCCACCTTCACCGGTTCATCTTCCCCTTCCAGCCTCACCGTGGAGACTGGAAAGGCTGGTAATCTGTGTTTCCTATTTCCATGACCCGGTTACTTCATTCCAGGCAGGGATTCCAGGCAGGTCACTTCATCACTTCATTCCAGGGTTTCAGGACACACACGCTCGCGGACACACACACACACACACACACACACACACACACACACACACACACACACACACACACACACACACACACACACACACACGAAAAAAAGCATCTGGTGGACTTTCTTTTTACAACGTTTATGCAATACAAACTCACTCAACACATTTTTTACTATTTTTTCTCCTCCTCCTCTTCCTCTTCCTCCTAGTCCTTCTCCTCCTTCTCCTTTATTCTGTTGTGTTTCCCAGACGCTACACACACTTAGTAACATCCAGTAACACCAAACAACACCTAAGTAAGACCTATCCACTCTTCACTCACGCAACACATCCACATCAGAGGCAACGCAGCAACATTTCCAGCGTCACCCGCCAAGTGCAGCCTCACAGCGCGGTGTTCCCTTACAGCAGCACAGCAAAAGTGAAGCGCCTCCCTCCCTCCTCCTCTACCACACGCCACTCCGCCGGGATCAAAAATACGTATTAATAACCTGATGCTTGTCTCCCCTTGCTACCACCACCACCACCACCACCACCACCATCACTTCCACCACCACCGCCAACGTTGCCATCACCTTCATCACTTCTGTCATGATATAGTGAAGGGAGAAGAAGGAGGGAGATCTACTACTATCATCACCACCACTGTCACTACCTTCATCACCAACACTACCATCACCATCATCACCATCGCTGCCATGATGAGATAGTGATGTGAGGGAAGGAAGAAGGAGGTGAACATTTCGTGTCATCACCATCTTTACCATCACCACTATCCGTCATCACCATCACCACCGTCACCACTACTCTCTCACAACTATCACCACCACCAATATACATTATTACTATCACTACCATCACCATCACCACGAACACTCCCTGCAACAACAACTACTACCAGCACCACCACCACCACCACCACGACTACCACCTGCCTCTCCCGTCTCTGATATAGACACCAGGAGAAATAATTGAGCGTTTGGCAAATCACAGGTAAATATGACAGGTAATCACGATCCGTTGCATCATCCTTGGCTGAAAAAAAAAATTTCACTAATGAATACATTTTAATTATTTTTTTTTCCCGAGAGTAAATAACACGATTGATTTTTATTTATTTTATTTTTTTTCATTTGGGAGCAAAAAGATGAGAGACGAAAATTATGTTTAAGAAAGGAAGATTCTTTTTTGTGTGAGGGAGAGAGGGAAGGAGAGAGGCAGGAAGAGAGGGAGAGGAGGGAGAGCGTCTGGGAGGGCAATAATAAGTAATAAAGGAAAGAAGATAAAGAGTGTCGCAGGGCGGAAAGTGACGCTGATGAACTGAGGGAGAGGAGGGAGAGGGAGGGAGGAGGAGGAGAAGAGGGAGAGTAAAGGGAGAGAAGGGAGGTGGGGAGAAGGAACACGAGAAAAATAGAAAGAAAAGGGCAGATGTCAAACTATAAACGTCTCTCTCTCTCTCTCTCTCTCTCTCTCTCTCTCTCTCTCTCTCTCTCTCTCTCTCTCTCTCTCTCTCTCTCTCTCTCTCTCTCTCTCTCTCTCACTAAGCACTCTTCCACTCTTTATCTTATCCTCTTCAAATAAACCAAGGAATATTATTTGTTTCATTTACTTTCACTTCACTTCGGTCATCACTGGAATAAGAACAATCACGGGGAAGGAAAAGCGGACTAAATAAAAAAAATAAATAAAGTCCCGTACCACTTGAGAAGCCCCATAACCCTCCAAAAAACAGGCGGTGTATGAGTGTGGGTGGCGGAGGCGGCGGGGACGAGTGGGGAGGAACCGGGATAGAGGCGGGGTGGGTGTCGGGACCTCCACGCGCCGGGCGAACCGCAAAGCAAGCCTGCAATCGATGACAAGAGGCTCCGGCGCACCCAGCCCCCTCACCCAGTAACCTAACCTAACCTAACCCAACTCCCAGTAAACTAACCTAATCTAATCTGTCCTAGTCTAACCAAGCCCAACCTAATGTAACTTAACCCAACAAGCCCAACGCTCTCCATTAACCTAACGTAATCTAACCTAACTTAATCCAACACCAACATTCAGTAATCTAACCTAACCTAACATAACAACCTAACCTAACCTAACCTAGTCTTACACTCAGCACCAAAAAAATCCAGTAACCTAACCTAACCTAACGTAACCTGACGTAACCTAACACCCAGTAACGTTATCCAGCATTTTTCAGCTCTGTTTTTTCTCCGGAGCAAGAATGAGGAAGGAAGAAATGAGTAGCGGCAGTGTCACATTGTTCAACGCCGGGCATGTTTTTCCAGACACGCCCACGCCGGTGTCAACTGCTCCCACCACAGTTGCATGGTGCGAACGGACGGGACAGACGGATGAACGGACAGAAAGAAGAACGAAAAAGTAAACAAGGAAATGGACGAAAGAACGAGCGGAGGGAGAAGAAAAAGAATGAATGGATAGACGGATGAACAGACAGAAGAAAGAAGGAAGGGTAGAAGGAAAAATGGACGAAAGAACGGACGGACAGACGGATGAGCGGACAGAAGGAAGAACGGAAGGGTAGACGGGAAAATGGACGAAAGAAAGTACGGAGAGACAAACGGACGGACGGACATGGATAGACGAGGGATGCAAAATTTTAAACCACAGTTCTATCAGAGAAAACTAAACTTACTCGTATACACACACACACACACACACACACACACACACACACACACACACAAAATGCTATCAAGGAAAAGAAAAATAGCAGTAAAACATTATAGTGTGTGTGTGTGTGTGTGTGTGTGTGTGTGTGTGTGTGTGTGTGTGTATGTGTGAGTGTGTGTGTGTATACGCGCGCGCCTCTGCCTGTTGCCTCTACCTTTGCCTGCCTCACAGTACAGGAATGACTCCCTCACCCACGCTGCCACACGTAAAACTAATTCTTTACGTTTATTTTTCAATCTGTTTGTTTGCCTGTCTGTCAACCTGCCACGGTCACGACTGGAGGGCCGGGCGGGGCGGGGCGGGGCGGAGCGGAGTGGGGCGGGGCGGGGTCAGATGTGACTCTCTCTACACCCACCGAGATTGTATGATATGGACACCCACTGGATTTACCTCTCTCTCTCTCTCTCTCTCTCCTCTCTCTCTCTCTCTCTCTCTCTCTCTCTCTCTCTAGGACCCTCCCTCCTCCCCTACTTCCGATCCTCTTGCTCTATCCCTTCTGCACTCCTTCAGCGCCCTTAAGGGGAGGAGGAGGAGAAAGGAGGAGGAGGAGGAATAATACTATAGTCATACTTTTCACTGCACAAAACCACAAAGGAGAGAAGGGGAGAGGAGAGAGAGAGGAGAGAGAGAGAGAGAGAGAGAGAGAGAGAGAGAGAGAGAGGAGAGAGAGAGAGAGAGAGAGAGAGAGAATAATGATGATGGGACCAAAGAATCACTACCACCATCATCACCATTACCATCATCACACTCCATTTTCTGCTACCAAACCCATCACCACCACACACATCACCATCATCACCACCACCACACATATCACTACAACTATACCCATCATCATCATCATCATCATCACCACCACACTATCACTATCCAATGAAGAATCGATTTAGTGTCATGACGTGAAGTGTGTGTGTGTGTGTGTGTGTGTGTGTGTGTGTGTGTGTGTGTGTGTGTGTGTGTGTGTGTGTGTGTGTGTGTGTGTGTGTGGTTGTCTCCCAACGATCTATTGACTACCGATACTTGAGGGCGGAGAGTCGTGGACATTGCAACCATTCCTCCTTTAGTAGTAGTAGTAGTAGTAGTAGTAGTAGTAGTAGTAGTAGTAGTAGTAGTAGTAGTAGTAGTAGTAGTAGTAGTAATAGTAGTAGTAGTAGTAGCAGTGACGGTCATATTACATCTTCATTTTTCTTATTTTCTCTTCTTTTTTATCTTTCCATCATCATAAGTGGGGACAAGAGGTATGCTGTTGCTCGTTCTTCCTTTGTGTTCCCTTGCGTCCCTCCCTTCCCTCCCCTTCCCGCGTCAGGAGGCCACAGGGAAGGTGACCATTTCTAGGAACACGTGTCCTCATTAAACAGCCGTGTCCTGATCTCTCCTCGCTAGGTTTTTGGAACGCTCTCTCTCTCTCTCCTCTCTCTCTCTCTCTCTCTCTCTCTCTCTCTCTCTCTCTCTTGTTTATTTTTCCCCTTTCACCTGCGTATTTTTTTCTCTTTAGCTTCCTTTTTTCCCTTTTTCTTCTCCCACTCCTTCCTATTTTTTCAAACATTCCTTCTTTTCATCTGTCTCTCTTTTTCTTTCTTTCTTTAACTTTCATCTTTACCATTCCTTTCTTTTCCTCTACCTCCTTTCTTCCGTTTCTTTTCCTTCCTTTTAATTTCCTCACCTCTTTATCACTCCTTTTCCTCCCTCTTTCGTTTTGCTTCCTCATTCTTTTCCCCTTTCTTTCCTTCACCCTTCTGTCTCCCTTCCTCACTCTTTTTCCCCCTTCCTTTCCCTCCCCTTCCCTTTCCTTTTTGTTTCCCTCCCTCACTCATTTCCACCTCCTCCTCCTGCTCCTTTTCGTCACTGTTTCCCAGCTCCTTACCCTCCCCCTTTCCACATTCTTTCCCCATCCCCTCCTTCTCCCTCTTTCTCCTCTTCCCTTTTAAAACGTATAAAATATTTCTCCCTTTCTCTCTCCATCCTCCGTCCATACGTGCTCCTCTCGTCCTTCCCTTCGTCAGGTAATTGCGAGATGAGACAGGTGCGGCTGAGGAGGCTACTATTATTGAGATCACGTCGGCGGAGGACATCCAGTGGGGCGGAAGTTCCTCCACCAAGCAAACTCCTCCTCCTCCTCCATCTCCACCTCTTCCTCCTCTTCCTCCTCTTCCTCTAGTCATTACCTCAGGCACGCACCGGCACTCCCCTCCCTTGGCACTCTCTACCTGTATCTGTATGTGGCACCCCCTTCCCCCTCTCTTCCTCCTCCTCCTCCTCCTCCTCCTCCTCCTCCTCCTCCTCCTCCCCCAGGTACAAGGCCCTAATTACCTGTCACATCTTCAGTCATCGGTGACGCGAAAAAAGAAGGGGAAGGAAAAGCGAGGAAACGTGGATGCTGCAGGAAAAAAAAGGTGGTGTGTGTGTGTGTGTGTGTGTGTGTGTGTGTGTGTGTGTGTGTGTGTGTGTGTGTGTGTGTGTGTGTGTGTGTGTGTGTGTGTGTGTGTGCGTGTGTGTGTGTGTGTGTGTGTGTGTGTGTGTGTGTGTGTGTGTGTGTGTGTGTGTGTGTGTGTGTGTGTGTGTGTGTGTGTGTGTGTGTGTGAGAGGCTGACAGACAGATATGCAGACACAATGAAACAAAACTAGACGTATTTACAGATAGGATAAGGCATGCCAGACAGACAGACAGACAGACAGACAGACAGACAGACATACAGACAGACAGACATACAGACAGACAGTTCGATATGTATAGTTTAATTCGACACACACACACACACACACACACTCACACACACACACACACACACACACACACACACACACACACACACACACACACACACACACACACACACACACACACACACACACACACACACACACACTCCATTACAAACTAAAACACAAGAACAAAACACGCAGTAATCAAAAAGGAAGCAAAATAAGAAGGAAAACACTGGGAGAGCAATCCGCTAAAAGACGTAGGAAATGAAAACCCGAGGGAACAAAGAGGAAGAAAGAGGGAGTGCGAGGGAGAGGCATCGCTGGAGACACGCAGGCACGCAATCACGCAATCTTGCAGGCCGCGTGATCCAATCCACCCGCGCGGGGATGAGTAAATGGGATCGCGACGCATTATGGGATCCCCGCCGCGGCTTTCATCGCCTCGTCCTCCTGAGCGGCGGGCGAAGCGGGCAAAATTAATCATCACATCTCAACTCACCACCACCACACCACCACCACACCACTACCACACCACCACCACACCACTACCACACCACCATAGTTGAGGCGGCCAGGCACCGTAACGCGCCCAGGGACGGCACACAGAGGTAAATAATTGACAGGGAGACGCTGTGGATCTGAATAATTAAAAGCTCTAAGTAATGTGTGGCGCGGGGCAGATGGGGGAACAATCAGACTGGCGGGGGAGAGGCGGCCGCCCAGGGCTTGCGGGGGCGGAGCAGGTGACACGCCCTTTTGTTTCCGCTACAAAAGGATGCGTTCCGCTGTTGGTCTTTTCTGAAGGGTCGAGGGCAGTCCGCGGCGACACAGTCAGGCCTCGCCAGGGGCTGCTGGCGGGCCTGGCGGGGGCTGGCCGGCCATTTAGAGCGCGTTACACGAGTGGTTTGCTCCGTGAGTGCTGATTACTGGTCCCGTCACCGCCCCTCCGCCTCCCCAAGGGACGCCCGCCCCCTAGGCAGCCATACTTTCCGCTTTCCACACGTTTACATTCCTAATTCTATTATTTCCGGCGCTAGACTGAAGGGGAGATAAATAGGTCGGATGCAGGAAGAGATTGGCCGCGGGAGGCGTGTTGCACCGGGGCGAGGGGAGTGTTCCCCCGTTGGGGGCGCCCCGCAGGGACCACAGGAGGCCGGATGGGAACACGGTCGCCTCGCTGATGCCCCTGGGAACACTCTCCGCCCCTACTCTCCTGCTGGTGGGAGCGGCAGCGGCAAGCAGGTGCCGGACAGCCCACTGAGGCACTGTGACAGGCATTCCTGGCGCCCTCACTGTCTCTTGACCCCCGGCGACCCTCGTGGGGAGCGGGCCACAGGTGCCGCCTCGTCACACAAAGGGCTCGGCGATGGCAGGTATTGCACTAAACCACCTGCACGCACACACTCACCCTCCCACACACACACACACACACACACACACACACACACACACACACACACACACACACACACACACACACAGCTGGGCAGGCTTAAACATCACAACAAAATTCACGGAATACGTATGCA
>NC_087172.1:18049929-18059929 GCF_035594125.1 Scylla paramamosain
AGACAAATCGTAAATAAAACATAACAAAAACACACAAATGAATAAATAAATAAAATAAACAAACACATGAATAAAAGAAAAGCATTACCTTTATACATATCCCTCTAATACTTAAGATACTTATACACTACTTATACCAAAACCTGCAAAGTAAAGTCTTCACACTCACCAACAACAGCAAGAGAAGAGATGGAGGAACTGAGAGAAAGGAGGAAAGGTAGGAATGGATAAATAGGATGGAGAGGCAATAAGGAGGTATGGAGGAAAGAGGAAGTAAGGGATGGAGAAAAGACAGGAGCTAAGATACTGAGAGGTAAGGAGATGGAGGAAGCGTACGTAGGGATGAAGGGAAAATGGAGGGAACATGATGAGGGATGGAGGAGAGAGGAGGTAAGGATGGAGAAAAGACAATTGATAGGTAGAAAATGGAGGAAGAATACGTAAGGATGGAGAGATAATGGAGGAAAAGTAAGGAGGGGTGGAGGAAAGCTAAGAAGCATAAGAATAGAAAATGAGACAAGAGACATATTGAAAAGTAAAGAAGGAGGCAGAAGAATAGATAAGAATGGAGGGAAGGGAAGGAAGGGAGGAAAAGTAAGGAGGAATGAAGGAAACACAAGAGACAGGGATAGAAAGAGAGATAAAAAATAGATATTGATAAGAAAAGAAGAGGAAGTCATAAAAATCAGGATGAAGGGAAGGGAAGGGAAAGGGATTCAGAGATGAGAAGAAAGTAAAGATGGGAGAAGAGAGGGATGGAGGGATAGATGGGATGATGGAAGGGGTGAGGAAGGGAAGGGGTGAAGGAATGGAGATGTAGGAACGAGTGATGGAATTATTAATCTTCATTCATACCTGTTTGTCGTGACCATGTGTGTGTGTGTGTGTGTGTGTGTGTGTGTGTGTGTGTGTGTGTGTGTGTTCTAGTGGCGGTGGTGGTGGTGGTGCTGCACGGCGGATGGTTGGCCAGTCACCTTTAACTCTCTCTCTCTCTCTCTCTCTCTCTCTCTCTCTCTCTCTCTCTCTCTCTCTCTCTCTCTCTCTCTCTCTCTGCCTCCCTTTACATTCCTTCTCCCTTTCTCCCTTTCCCTGGATTCGTATTTCCCTCCAATTTCCTCCCTTTCTCTCCCCTTGGCTTTCCTCCCTCACTGCATCCCTTTTCTTCCCTCCACGTTCCCCTCTCTACCTCTCTCTCTCTCTCTCTCTCCCTCACTACCTCTCCCCCTCTCCCCTCACCTGGGATCAGATACAAGGTAATACCCGTGGAACTCGAACTATGGTATCTGGAGGGAGAGGGAGAGTGGGAGAGAGAGAGGGAGAGGTAAGGAGGAGGAACAGGAGGAGGAGGAGGAGGAGAGGGGGAAGTTGAAAAAAATGGAAGGAATGGTGAGGGAAGGGATGGAAGGAGGGAAGGATAGAAGGATGGAGTGAGGTGAGGAAATGGAAGGAGGGAGGGAGAGATGAGAGGAAAAGGAGGGAGAGAAGGGAAGAATTGAAGTACGAGAAATGGGAAGAAGGAAGGGAGGAGAAGGAAGTGAAAGATGAAGGAAGTGAAGGAAAGAAGGAAGGAAGTTA
This sequence comes from Scylla paramamosain, assembly GCF_035594125.1. NCBI lineage: Eukaryota > Metazoa > Arthropoda > Malacostraca > Decapoda > Portunidae > Scylla > Scylla paramamosain. Next base: position 18,051,505 of record NC_087172.1, read on the forward strand.
AGGAAAGGAGAGAGTGAGGGGAGGAAAAGAGAGAGAGAGAGAGAGAGAGAGAGAGAGAGAGAGAGAGAGAGAGAGAGAGAGAGAGAGAGAGAGAGAGAGAGAGAGAGAGAATATGGAAGGGAACAAAATGGAAATAAAAAAGAAAAAAGGGAGAAAAAAGGAGAAAAGGAGGAAGGGAAAGAGGAACTATACAACTCTCTCTCTCTCTCTCTCTCTCTCTCTCTCTCTCTCTCTCTCTCTCTCTCTCTCTCTCTCTCTCTCTCTCTCTCTCTCTCTCTCTGGTCCAGCTCCCTCTCACGGCCTCCCTCTCACTCCTTCACTCTTCATCCATTAATATTTGTACGAGGGAGAGTGGAGAGTGGCGGTGGTCGGTGGCTGTGGTCCTCTCTCACTCTCTCACTCTCCCACTCTCTCTCTCTCTCTCGCAGAATTTCCAGGCAGGAGATGAGAGCACTAAATCTGGAACACTGAGAGGCTGGAGAGGCTTAACGATAATCTCCAGGCATTCATAATTGTAATTCTCAATAATATCCCACCGTCAACTGGTGTGGGGTTGTGTTATCTCATCTCGTCTCATCTCCCATCTCTCCAATATACTCACTTTTATTAGTTTTATTAGATGCATGTCAAAAAGTTTCGATCAGTTTTGTTGGTTGATGGTAGTCTCTCTCTCTCTCTCTCTCTCTCTCTCTCTCTCTCTCTCTCTCTCTCTCTCTCTCTCTCTCTCTCTCTCTCTCTCTCTCTCTCTCTCTCTCTCTCTCTCCTGTTGCTGTGGGAACGTTTATTGTGAAGAGCGGGGAAGGTGAGTGATCTCTCTCTCTCTCTCTCTCTCTCTCTCTCTCTCTCTCTCTCTCTCTCTCTCTCTGGTCTAGGCTTCAATTTCGATCAGCTGTTTTTATTTATTCTATTCTTTTTTTCCCCTCAGTCTTTCATCTCGTTTTCTGTTGGAGCGGCGAGGGAATACTTAATACTTGGCGGGAGTGAAAAAGAAAGGCGCGTTTATGAGTTTGTTAATCCGAGAATGTCGACCAGAGAGAGAGAGAGAGAGAGAGAGAGAGAGAGAGAGAGAGAGAGAGAGAGAGAGAGAGAGAGAGAGAGAGAGAGAGAGAGAGAGAGAGAGAGAGGGGAGATGGAGGGAGGAAGGAGGTTTAAATAGCGTGTTTTTTTGTCCCTCCCCAGAGCAATGAAGAAGTGAAGATGAAGGCGGCCCCGAGGAAGGCGACAAGTTGGTGGCGACAGGGACAGTTTGTGTTACTTTGAAGTTAATGATTCGGAAAAATACGTGTTGCCTGGATGGCGGGGGAGGCGACACACACACACACACACACACACACACACACACACACACACACACACACACACACACACACACACACACACACACACACACACACACACACACACGGACGAACGAACGGACAGACAGATAACTAAACAGATAGATAAACAGGTAAACAGACACAGACAACTAGGCACAGACAGATTGACAGCTATACAGATACACAGACAGCTAAAACACAGACGGACAGATAGACAGCTAGACACACTGGGAGCTAAATTGATAGACAGACAGCTAAACAGACACACAGACACACACACACATAGCTAGAAAGTCAGGCATGAAAGACAAGCATAAATAAAGAAAGTCAGAAAGAAAACAGACAAAATGGAAAAAAGAGATAGACAAAACCAAAGCAGACAGACACAGACAGACAGGCAACGAAGACAGGAAAGAAAGGAGGGAAGAATGACAGACGACAGACATAAGATAGACAGGCAACAAAGACAAGAGAAATAGACAGACAGACAGACAGATACAAGAAAGACAGACAGAAGAGACAAGAATAACAGACAGACTGATAGGCAGACAGACAGGCAGGCAGACAGACAGACAAACAGACAGGCAGACAGACAGACAGGCGGCAAGACGGCAAAGACTGATAAAGGCAGGTAGGACTTAAGGACAGAGAAAAAATAAGACAGACAGACAGACATACAGATAGACAGAAAAGCAGGTACATAGATAAATAAATAAATAAAACAGGTAGACAGAAAAAAAGAAAGGATAAGGATAGAACACACACACACACACACACACACACACACACACACACACACACACACACACACACACACACACACACACACACACACGAGGCCTACCTGCTGCGGCGTGAGGTTGATGAGCGACGCCAGGTGTTCCCTCTCTGGCGCCGACAGGTATTTCTGCTGCTTGAAGCGTCGCTCTAACTCATACACCTGTGGAGAGAGGGAGTGGGTGAGGATACAGGTGTGCCGTCTGCCCGGCGAGTACTGCTAATGGTGTGCTGCTGCTGCTGCTGCTGTTGCTGCTGCTGCTGCGCTGCTCTCTCTCTCTCTCTCTCTCTCTCTCTCTCTCTCTCTCTCTCTCTCTCTCTCTCTCTCTCTCTCTCTCTAACATCCTCTATGTAATTCCCAACTTAATTAATTCACTCAGGAAGACTATTCAATAAAAATTTGATCCAGAAATAATATTCCTATTCTTGATAAACCTAACCTAACCTAACCTAACCTAATCTAACCTAACCTAACACATAACATAACATTAAATAACCTCACCTAACCTAACCTCACCTAACCTAACCTAACCTAACCTAACCTAACCTAACCTCACCTAACCTAACCTCACCTAACCTCGCCATGGGTGAACTACATGGGTGAGAAGTACTGTGGCTCAAATGTTCATAGGGAAGAAAATGACCTGCAGGGAAAACTTACGGCGCACTCTGGAATACGGACCACATTCTGAAGCTCTTCTGTCGCACCTCCACTACTTTCAAAAGGCTCTAATTGAAGTTACACGGGTTTTCAAGGGTGTTTTTATGGTTCTAGTGACAGATTAACAAGATTTCTACATTATTAACAAGGGAAATACTCTTGAGAACCCGGCTAGTCATCTCTGCGGCCTTTGAAAATAGTCGTGTTGAGAGAGCAAAGCCTTTCTGAATGCTGGCCTTTGTCAACCCACCTCGATACGCGGCAGGTGAGTTACCCAGTCAGGCAGGTTAATCTACACCTTACTACAAACCCTTTAACTGCTTGACGATTTCTCCTTTAATCATCAACAACTTTTTCAGACACTTATCTTTGTATTAGACTAGTTTAAATACGAGTATATCTGTAATGCAAAATAATGACAAAATTAACCTCATATTCCTTCTTTTATATATTCTGTACAATGGTTATTCTTATTGAAACTACAATGGACTAAACATTTTAATCTGAACCTGAATCTGTCTCCACGCAAATATTTTTACAAGAGTGGAGGTTATCCAAGGACGCCCACAGCAGTAAAAGGTGAATTTCTATGGTGGCTAATAATCTCCATACAACACCTGACAACTGATAGAAGTCTTACCTCTGAGAACCTAAAACGTGACAAATTATGGGATTCTTAAATCATAAAGCACTAACCGTGACAAATAATATAATACTTAATGGATCTGATAACGCTAATCCTGACAAATGATGCGATTCTTAACTCAGAGAACCCTAAATGTGACAAGTGATAAGTTAGGTTAGGTTAGGTTAGGTTAGGTTAGATTATATTAGGTTAGGTTAGGTTAGGTTAAGTTAGATTAGGTTAGGTTAGGTTAGGTTAGGTTAGGTTAGGTTAGGTTAGGTTAGATTATATTAGGTTAGGTTAGGTTAGGTTAGGTTAAGTTAGGTTAGGTTAGGTTAGGTTAGGTTAGGTTAGGTTAGATTATATTAGGTTAGGTTAGGTTAGGTTAGGTTAGGTTAGGTTAAGTTAGGTTAGGTTAGGTTAAGTTAGGTTAGATTAGATTAGGTTAGGTTAGGTTAGGTTAGGTTAGGTTAGGTTAGGTTAGGTTAGGTTAAGTTAGGTTAGGTTAGGTTAAGTTAGGTTAGATTAGATTAGGTTAGGTTAGGTTAGATCTGATAACGCTGAACCTGACAATGAACAGGATTCTTATCAGATCTGAGAAGCCTAAATACCAATGGAGTACATGGGTTACTTGACTCCTTACCATGACCACACCTGACCGCCCGTGACCGTGACCACACCTGACAGAACATGTGGGTGGCTTACCTGCGCCTGAGTGAAGAGAATCCTGCGTTTCCTTCGCTGGGAGAGAGGGAACTGCATGGCCTTGTTGTCCGCCATGCTGCAGGTGGAGAGGGAGGTCACGTTGCCCATGTTCATGTTCATATTGGAGCCCCCATGAGGCGCGAAACTGCGGGGCGACAGTGCACCGCAATTAGTGACATGACCCCCACCACCACCACCACCACCACCAGTGCCACTACCACCACCACCACCGCCACTACCGCAGTTTTATATATGGTAACAAGGACCCTCTTAGTGAAAACAATCTACCACTGCTTGTAGAATGGTAGATGTCACTATTACCACAAATACCACATCACTGCCACCACTGTCAGTGTCGCCACTACCACCACCATCACCACTACCACCATCACTGCCTTAGATATCGACTGTACGTTAGTTAACAAGAATCCTCCTAGTGAAAAAAAAATATTACCTAAACCTACCACTATTTGTAGAACGGTAAATGTCAACACTACTACCATCACCACCACCACCACCATCACAACCACTACCATCACCATCACCACCACCACCACTACCACTGCTTGCAGAATGGTACACGTCACCATTTTGACAACCATTACTACCACCATCACTACCATCACCATCACTACCATTGCCTTACATAATAAATATCCTCTTAGAAAAAAAAAAAAAAAAACTGCCTAAATCCACCGCTGTTTATAGAACGGTGCATGTCAACCACCACCACCACCACAACAGTTTATCAGAAATATGCTTCTTTTTTACAGTGGCGTGACAAATTGTTACAAAAAAGAAAAACACTTGAGAGGAAACAGCGAGCGAGGCTGCCACGGGGACACGAGGGGAAAGCGAGGAAGCACGAGGGGAAGGGGCGAAAGGGGAGGAGGAGAGGAACGTAAGGAGGGCGAGGAGAGGGGATAGATAGATAGACAGGATAGCGAGAAAAAAACAAAAATAAAGAAAAGACAGAAATGAAAATAAAAAAATAAAAAAGGAAAGATAGAAGAGAGAGATAAGGAAAAGATAGAAAGGGGTAGAAGAGGGGAGGCATGAGATGAAGTAGAGAGAGAGAGAGAGAGAGAGAGAGAGAGAGAGAGAGAGAGAGAGAGAGAGAGAGAGAGAGAGAGAGAGAGAGAGAGAGAGAGAGAGAGAGAGAGAGAGGGGGGGAAGGGAAAGGTGTTCTCAGGAGAGGGGAGGAGTGAGGGACACGAGGCAAGGGGAAAGGGGAAGAGTGTGGGGAGTAAAGATACAAAGGGGAGAACAAAGGGACGGTGAGGGGAAACTGTAGGGAGGTGAGAGATAAGGTGAGGGTAAAGGAAGGGGGAAAGGGAGAAGGGAGGAGAGGGAAGGTATAAGAGGAAAGAGAGTGGTGAAGGAAGGGGGAGAGGAATGGGAAAGAAAGAGAGGAAAAAATGTGAGAGGAGAGGGAGAATGAGGGAAAGGGAAAAGGAATAGGACAGAGAAGAAGAGGGAGAGGTTGAAGAAAAGGGAGGGGGAAAGGCTTGGAGAAAGAATGGGAAGAGGGAAAAGAAAGAGAGATGGGAAAACATGAGAGGAAATATAGGTTGAAGGAAGGAGAGGGGAATGATATATAGAGGAAAGAAGAGTAAGATGAAGAGCAAAGAGAGGAGAGAGTGAGGGAAGCCGACGAGGGGAGCGAAGACAAGGGGACCTCATGTAATATCAAGCATCATCGCAACACTGTGGGATCGGATCGCATTAATATAGGATCCTGATGACCACTAAGGGGATTTGAACGTATGAAGCAGAATCTCACTATCCAGACGATCCTTTTTTGTTTCCTGACCCCCATACGCACACTAATCCTGATGCTATCTCTCTCTCTCTCTCTCTCTCTCTCTCTCTCTCTCTCTCTCTCTCTCTCTCTCTCGGCCCAGGTGTGAGAGAGGTAGGGAAACAGAAGAGAGGGGGAGTGGGGAGGGAGAGTGTATAGGGTGAGAGAACGAGAGGGGTTGAGAGAGGAAGCGTGAGGAGGAGGAGGAGGAGGAGGAGGAGGAGGAGGAGGAGGAGGAGGAGGAGGAGGAGGAGGAGGAGGAGGAGGAGGAGGCACAGAGGGAAAGGATAGCCATGTGCAAGTGAGGGGAGAGGAAAGGAGAGGAGAGGAGGTGAGGGGAAGGGAAGAGAAAGGAGAAGAGAAAACAAAAAGTGGAATAGGATAGATGAGAGAGAGAGAGAGAGAGAGAGAGAGAGAGAGAGAGAGAGAGAGAGAGAGAGAGAGAGAGAGAGAGAGAGAGAGAGAGAGAGAGAGAATGAGAGACAATCAAAATCACAGAAACACAAAAAAATATAAGACATAACTGATTACCTAAAAAAGAAACAGAAAAAAAACAGAGAAAAATAAAGAAAATCAGAAAAAAAACGTGCAGAAGAGCAAGAAGAGGAGGAGGAGGAGGAGGTGGAGGAATACCGGGGAGAGAGAGAGAAGGAGAGGGAGAGGGAGAGCAAGTGAGGGAAGGGTGATTATTACGGAGAAGGACCCTTGCTTCGTATTACCTCTTCACCGGATCCTTAATTGCTAAAACTGCTACACTTTTTTTCCTGCCAAATTCAGAGAGAGAGAGAGAGAGAGAGAGAGAGAGAGAGAGAGAGAGAGAGAGAGAGAGAGAGAGAGAGAGAGAGATGACGACGAAGGAGAAGCACAATAGAATAAACAAACAGTGAGCGAGTGAAGAAAGTTGAGAGAGAGAGAGAGAGAGAGAGAGAGAGAGAGAGAGAGAGAGAGAGAGAGAGAGAGAGAGAGAGAGAGAGAGAGAGAGAGAGAGAGAGAGAGAGAGAGAGAGAGAGAGAGAGAGAGAGAGAGAGAGAGAGAGAGAGAGAGAGAGAGAGAGAGAGAGAGAGAGCGGAGGAATGATAAGGAGAGGAAATAGAAGAGGGAGACAAGGAACGTGGAAGAATGAGAAGGATGAAGAAGGAAAAGGAGAAAGAGAAGCAAGAGGAGGAGGTGAGAAAGTTTGGCGTCTGAGAAGATGGCAGAGAGAGAGAGAGAAAGAGAAAGAGAAAGAGAGAGAGAGAGAGAGAGAGAGAGAGAGAGAGGAATAGAATAAACTTATGTCCGGAAGGAAAGAAGAAGGGAGAGAAGAAGGAAGACAAGAAGAAACCAAATAAGAAAACACATTCAGATTGTAACGGAGAGTGAGAGAGAGAGAGAGAGAGAGAGAGAGAGAGAGAGAGAGAGAGAGAGAGAGAGAGAGAGAGAGAGAGAGAGAGAGAGAGAGAGAGAGAGAGAGAGAGAGAGAGAGAGAGAGAGAATGTGAAAGGGAGAGGGGAGTAAGAGAAATAAGAACCAAAAGGGAAGTGAGGGAAGAAGGGAAGAAGGGAAGAAGAGAGGAAGAGAAGGAGAGGGAAGAAAGTTAAGATATGTAACAGAGGGAGAGGGAAAAAAAAAACAATAAGAACAAACACAGGGAAGGAGAAACAAATAGGATTATTGGACGTATTTCAGAAGCAGGTGACTGAGGAGGAGGAGGAAGAGGAGGAGGAGGAGGAAGAGGAGGAGGAGGAGGAGGAGGAGGAGGAGGAGGAGGAGGAGGAGGAGGAGGAGGAGGAGGAGAGAATACAAGGGAAGAGTATGCTGGAATGAAGGGTCCAGAGAGGAGAGAGAGAGAGAGAGAGAGAGAGAGAGAGAGAGAGAGAGAGAGAGAGAGAGAGAGAGAGAGAGAGAGAGAGAGAGAGAGAGAGAGAGAGAGAGAGAGAGAGAGAGAGAGAGAGAGAGAGAGAGAGAGACCTTGTATCTCACATGTACTCGCACTAGAGAAAGAAATACAATCATGACTTTGGCTCTTTGGATAGAAAAAAGAAAAAAAGAAAAAATAAAGAAGTAAGCATCAATATTTTTATCTTGAAACGTTTGCGTGTTTACTTATTCATGTTGGCTGCAAGATTTGTATTATTATTATTATTATTATTATTATTATTATTATTATTATTATTATTATTACTACTACTACTACTACTACTACTACTACTACTACTACTACTACTACTACTACTACTGCGTTGTTGCTCTTTCTTATACATTACTTTATCATTTTGTTTAAAGCCTCACTGAACACCAAGGACACACACACACACACACACACACACACACACAGCTCCATCATCCCACTCTTTCTCTTGCTCTTCCTCCTCTTCTTCTTCATCTATGTCTACACCTCTTTCTCTTCCCCCTTCTCCATCTCCTCCTCCTCCTCCTCCTCCTTCTCCTCCTCTTCTTCCTCCTCCTAAAATACTTTTCACCAGCACTACCAATACTATCTTCCTTCCATTTCTTCTTGTTTTCCTAGTCACATCCTCCTCCTCCTCCTCCTCCTC
>NC_087172.1:18064929-18067429 GCF_035594125.1 Scylla paramamosain
GTGATAGTTAGGCATGTGGTTGTGGTAGTAATAGTGGTGATGATGGTGATGAAAGTAGTAGTGGTGTCGATTGTGGTGGTGGTGATAATTAGGAATGAATACCCACTACCAACATCATCACCACCACCACCATTAACACATTCACCACCACCACTACCATCATCACCACCAACATCACCACCACCACCACCACCACCACCCTCTCCACCACCACCATCGAGTCTTCTTAAGGAGGGGATTGAGGGGAGGGGGTGGAGAGGGGGAGGAGTGAAGGGGGGTAGGAAGGGAAAGACATTGGGGACAAGGAGAGAGAGAGAGAGAGAGAGAGAGAGAGAGAGAGAGAGAGAGAGAGAGAGAGAGAGAGAGAGAGAGAGAGAGAGAGAGAGAGAGAGAGAATCATTGCCTGTCTCTAATTACCCATAATTCCACACGCCTTGCAAGTGCCATACGAGGCCCGTTATCTCCACCTCCTCCACTCCTCCTCCACTTCTCCTCTATCTCCTCCAATTCTCCTCCACCATCTCCTCCACTTCTTCACCTTGACCTCCTCCACATGCACCTCTTCCTCCACTTCTCCACCTCCTCCTCCTCTTCTTCTCCACCAACGACTCGTCCTTCACCTCCTCTTGTCCTCCACTTCTCCAACTGCACTGAACCTCTTCCTGTACTACTCCACTTCCTCCACTTCGCCTTTCTTCCACCTACACTTCCTCGTAAGAAAGATGGAAAGGAAAAAGAAGGGAGAGAGAGAGAGAGAGAGAGAGAGAGAGAGAGAGAGAGAGAGAGAGAGAGAGAGAGAGAGAGAGAGAGAGAGAGAGAGAGAGAGAGTAGGGTAGAATACAGGAAGGGAGGGATAGGGGAGAGCAGGGAGGGAGAGGGGAGGGAGAGGGGAGGCCATTCATGCCAGGCCCAGACCAGTGATTTATATTATCGCTTCTGTTTATTATACGGATATTTAACGTCTTATTTGTGTGTGTGTGTGTGTGTGTGTGTGTGTGTGTGTGTGTGTGTGTGTGTGTGTGTGTGTGTGTGTGTGTGTGTGTGTGTGTGCTACCCTTGCCCTATTTCTCTTTCCTTCTTCTTTACTACTGCTACTATTATTACTACTACTACTGCTACTCTCTCTCTCTCTCTCTCTCTCTCTCTCTCTCTCTCTCTCTCTCTCTCTCTCTCTCTCTCTCTCTCTCTCTCTCCCAATGATCTCATCATAAAACTTGAACACTACAATTCTTAAAAAAGAAAATAATAATAATAATAACTTCACTCTCACCACAACACTATAATTCTTAAAAAAAAATTCTTAATAATAATAATAATAATAATAATAATAATAATAATAATAATAATAATAATAACTTTATTCTCACCACCACCACCACCACCACCACCACCACCGTCACCATTATCTTGCCTATAAGTACTTTTTCTTCACACGTCTGTCTTTATAAGTACTTCCCAAACCATCTACTTTACGCACTTTAAGCTACTTACAAAGAAGGGGGCACCATTCAAGTATTAAGTGGAGACATTTAATTAAGAAAAGTGCAAAGGGTAGACTGGAAAAATAAAATCTCTCTACTTTTCTTACAATTTGTTGATGTTCTCTCTCTCTCTCTCTCTCTCTCTCTCTCTCTCTCTCTCTCTCTCTCTCTCTCTCTCTCTCTCTCTCTCTCTCTCTCTCTCTCCCCAATGATCTCTCTCTACACCTCTCCTCCTCCTTCTCCTCCTCCTCCTCCTTCTCTACACCTCCATAGCGTGTCTTCAAGTCCTTTTACTCTCCCTCTCCCTCTCCCTCTCCCTCTCTCTCCCTCTCTCTCTCTCTGCATCTGTAATCCGTTCTTGCCCAACTTGCCTCTCCTTGCGAATATTAATTGCAGATAATCCTTCCCATCAAGATAATTAGCAATAAGATGGATGCCTTCTCTCTCCAGCCTCCCTCCAGCACAGCAGCAGTTCCCTCCCTCCTTCTCCCTCTGTGTGTGTGTGTGTGTGTGTGTGTGTAAGTGTCTTTCTCTCTCTCTTCACTCCCTCATCCTCTCGTCTCCTCTCCATCTTCTCCTCTTCACACTCTCTCACAACTTCCTCATTCTTACTCTCCTCTTCTCTTCTCCTCTCACCTTCCTTCCTTCCTTCTTTCCTGCCTCAAGGTTCTCTCCATACCTCTCACTTACACACACTCTCTCTCTCTCTCTCTCTCTCTCTCTCTCTCTCTCTCTCTCTCTCTCTCTCTCTCTCTCTCTCTCTCTCTCTCTCTCTCTCTCTCTCTCTCTTCATTCTTCAACGTGTCTGAAAGAAAGTCCACACTCTCTCACTCTCTCACTCAGTCCTCCATTCCTCCAGAGAGAGAGAGAGAGAGAGAGAGAGAGAGAGAGAGAGAGAGAGAGAGAGAGAGAGAGAGAGAGAGAGAGAGAGAGAGAGAGAGAGAGAGAGAGAGAGAGAGAGTCAACCTAAGCGATGCGACGGAAGCGTAATCTGTTTTTCAGGTAAACTTATTGTAGGT
>NC_087172.1:18072429-18094929 GCF_035594125.1 Scylla paramamosain
CATTTCCTTACTAATAGATCCTTTACCCCCTTGTAAACTATACCCTGCAGTCTCATTCCTCTCATTAATACCTTCACCGTCACCTCACAGGTCCAGCTCCTTCACCATTACTCCTCACTAACACCCCTTAAGTTCCTCACAGTTTACTTTAGACCCTCCTTTCAAATAAACCCTCATTGTCTCCAGATTATTTCTAGTATACCCCTTTCACCTATTCTCATGGCTCCTCACAGTCTAGTCCGTCCTGCTGTCCCACATGCTTATCGAAAAAAAAGACTCATTATCTCGTTATCTCTACACCGCCTCACCTCATCTTTTCAAATACTTCACCTCGTAAGTACCTCAGTCACTCACAAACTCCCATGAAACAGGCCTGCCAAAACTCTTCCCTCCTTCACACTACTGAAAAATAACTGAACAGCCTACTGAAGACCTGAAGTTTTTACATTCTCTCATGAAGCGTTCCTCCATCTCCCCCTCATGTCCTTTTCACACCAATGGACGCCTCCTTCGGGAATAACATCTCACAGCCTCCCACTTTATAAACATTCATCTCGTGTCCCTCCTTCAGAAGTGTACCGTCAGTTGTGCCTTCAGTATATTTTTCCCTCTTACGTTTTCCTGATTTTCTTGAGTTTTTATTTCATTTTCTTCGTGTTTTTTTTTTTTTTTTAGGTAATCAGTTTATATTTTGTAGTTTTTGTTTCTTTGATTCTCTCTCTCTCTCTCTCTCTCTCTCTCTCTCTCTCTCTCTCTCTCTCTCTCTCTCTCTCTCTCTCCTCTCTCTCTCTCTCTGAAGTGCGGGAAAGAGCAACATAAAGCCACCGAAAGTACCGCCAAGCCACGCCACATAAGCCGCTTTGCTTAGCATTATTAAAAAGAGTCAGAATTAAGAGCGCTTCTATGAAAACCTTGACGGCGCGACGGAGAGAAAAGAAGATATAGAGCCAAGATTAAATTATCGCCGCAGAAACTTTTTTTTTTTTTATATATAAGTGAATGTACCTTGGATATTTTGAAGTGGAATTCTCGTTTTTTTTTTTTTTTTTTTTTGCGGGGGGGTGTCTATGAAGGAAAAATAGAAAAATATAGACATGTAAGATTGAGTAATGTTTTTTTTTTCTTTTTTGCACAACCTATGGAGGAAAAATAGAAAAGATACACACATATAAAATTGAATACCCAAGTCTTTTAGTATGATTTTTGAAGGAACATAGAAAAATACACATATATTGATTTAGTGATTGCAGCAGAAACTTTTGAAATCAATTAATCAACTTTTTAAAACCAATAAAGGAAAATAGAAAAAGACAGACACATACAAGAATGAATACCCAGGATTTTTAGTATGACTTTTGAAGGAAAACAGATAAATACACATATACTGATTTGGTGACTGCAGCAAAAACTTTCGAAATCAATTAAAGAACTTTTTTATCGCACATGAATAAGTGTTATATCTATTTTCGATGCCCTTGCTCAGTCTAACTTAATTTAAAGGAAAATGAAAAAAAAAAGAAAAATCATAGCAACTTGAAGGAAAAACAAGACACAAGGAAGAAGAATATCGACACAACTCTGAATTATCAATTGAAACTCTTGAAAAAAAAAATCGCTAAGAAAGTAAAAAAAAAGAATTAGAATGTGTTTTTTCTGATAAAACTAATGGTAATCTTCACTTATTTCACTGCATTCATTTGTACTTTATTTTATTTTTCATATACAGCAATTGAGATTTTTTTCGGTTAGAATTAATTTTTTGCTGAATTCTACTTGCACTCTTCTAGGGGAGAGAGAGAGAGAGAGAGAGAGAGAGAGAGAGAGAGAGAGAGAGAGAGAGAGAGAGAGAGAGAGAGAGAGAGAGAGAACGTGAATAGCTACTGAGCATTTTCTTTTACTATTATTATTATTACTATTATCATTATTTTAGTACTACTGCTACTACTACTACTACTACTACTGCTACTACTACTACTACTACCACTACTACAGTCATTATTTCTTTGTATTTGATTTCTGAACATTGAGAGTATACAATTCGTTCTCTCTTTATCTACGTATCTACTATCTATCTACTTATCTATTTATCTGTATTTATGTACCTCTCTCTCTCTCTCTCTCTCTCTCTCTCTCTCTCTCTCTCTCTCTCTCTCTCTCTCTCTCTCTCTTTCTCTCTCTCTCTCTCTTTGTAATGAGCGAGTGATGAGCCCGGGCGTCTGATCTGCAGGATTTGCCGATGTTTGAGTACAGGTGAGGGAGGCGAGGCACCGATCACAGCCGCGCCTCATCAGCGACGCAGGTAAACAGGTAAACAGGTGAGCACAGGCTAAACTAAACACCTGTAATTCCTACTGTAGTCTCGTCCAAATAGCTCGTTGAGTAAATAGCAAGTAGATAAATAAAAGTAATGTTGCGTAGTTTAATTTTTTTTTTCTTCTTCTTTTTAACTGTTTTTATTGTTCTTGTCATTTTTATTATTATCATTATCATTATTATTATTATTATTATTATTATTGTTGTTGTTGTTGTTGCTAGACCTGTTTTCTTTCCACGTCAAAACAAGAAGAAGAAGATAATGCAAAAGTACAGTATATTATGGATGGAAATAATGGTGCATGGTGATTATATGAAACAGTAATGGTGACAGTGATGGTGATGATGGTGGTGGCGGTGGTAGTGATGGTGATGAAGTTAATACCGATAGCAGTAAGAATTCTAGTAGGAATAGTGATGGTGATAGTGGTAATGGTGATAAAAAGGTGTGAGAACTGTAGTGGTAATAGAAGTGGCGGCTGTGATAATAGTGATGAAGTATATATTAACAGTGGTGAAAACAGTAGCGATAGTGGTGATGGTGATGAAGTTAATAAGTAATAGTAGTAAGAGCGGTTGATGGTGAAGATACCAATAACAGTGGTAAAAGCGACAGTAATGGTGATGAAGCTAACAGCAGTGGTGACAGCAGTAGTGGCAGTGATGATGATGGTGGCGACAGTGATAAAGTTAACAGTGGGCTCGTGATGAGAGGAGCAGCAGTGATAACAATGACGGTGGCAACAACGGTGATGGTGGTGGCGGCGGGAAGACAGTACGAGTAATGGTGGTGGTGAAGGTCATTTGTTTGTCCAATAAGGCGAGTGTTTGTTTGTAGGTGTGTCAAGGAGAGAATATTTACACCTACACACCACGACTTTCCCTCCTTCTAGCACACACACACACACACACACACACACACACACACACAGTAAAACACCACCACCACCACCACCACTGCCGCCACCACCACCACCAGCCGCCACTCGCCTCTTAGCACATCGATCTCAGCTGCACTCCACACCACTACAGGAGGGAGGGTCTCATGTGCTTCCCGCGGCTCCTGTGTGCCTCTGTACCTCACCTCATGTGCTCCTGTGGTCAATAGCTTGTTTTACACATGTGCTGGTGTGTCGCTTTTTCCTAGTGGCTTTTCTTTCTTTATTTTTTTTTGTGAGTTATCGTGTTATTTTTACTTGTGGCTTGGTTAGTTTGTGTCTTAGTGTGGTTTGTTAATCTTTTCTTGCGTGTTTTTTTATGGTTTTGTTCGTTTGTGTGTGTTTTTTCATGGTTTTGCTTGTGTGTTAGTGTGTTTGGTCGTCTCTCACGTGTTCATTTATTTATGGCTCTCTTTATTTGTGTGTTACTGTGTCTGTAAATATCATTAGCGTGTTTTCTTTGATTTCTGGCGTGTTTTTTTTTTTTTTTTTTTTTTTTGGTTTCTGTGATTTCTGTGCTTTTTTTTTGCGTATTTTTAATAGTTATGCTTGCGTTTTAGTACGTCTGTAATCTTTCTAGTGTGTTTTCTTTGTTTTTCAATAACTTTAACGTGCTTTTTTTGTAGTTTTTTGTATGTGTGTTTTAGTATCTTTTTACTATGTCTCTTCGTTTTCTAGTAGTTTTCTAGTGTTTTAGTATGTCTGTATGTGTGTATGTCTTTTATTTAATTTTCAGTTATCTGTCATGACTTCTTTTGTATTATTATTATTATGCATGTGATTTAATATATTCGTTATCCTTCTAGAGTGTTTTCTTTGGTTTTCTAGTGTGTTCTCTGGTGTTACGTTAGGTTAAGGTTGTCTAGTGTGTTTCCCAGTGTTTGTTGAGGGTTCGCTAATGTTTGGCGTGTCCCACTTCCCTTCTCAGTGTTCTAGTGTCAGAGTGTCTGGTATCTAGTGTCTATTCTTTGCTTTTCCAGGGTGGCGTCTCGTGTGCTTTTAAGAGCTCTAGTATAATGCTGTTTAGTAAGTTTGAATCTCTCTCCCTCTCTCTCTCTCTCTCTCTCTCTCTCTCTCTCTCTCTCTCTCTCTCTCTCTCACTCTCTCTCTCTCTCTCTGCCAGTACCTCCTTAAACTTCCCTTTCTCGTGAGTCTGCTACGGAAGACTTAGACTGGATTAGGAGGAGGAGGAGGAGGAGGAGGAGGAGGAGGAGGAGGAGGAGGAGGAGGAGGAGGAGGAAGAAGATTATATAGATAGATGGTTTAGTAAAGCAGAACAACGGAACGAACAAGAAATACGTACATGAAAAAATAAGAACTTGTGTACGTAAATAAGTAAGCAAGTATAGGAAAAGCTTATGTACGTATGGGAAAGGTGTGTGTGTGTGTGT
Organism: Scylla paramamosain; assembly: GCF_035594125.1. Classification (NCBI taxonomy): domain Eukaryota; kingdom Metazoa; phylum Arthropoda; class Malacostraca; order Decapoda; family Portunidae; genus Scylla; species Scylla paramamosain. The sequence goes on from NC_087172.1 coordinate 18,077,072, forward strand.
GTGTGTGTGTGTGTGTGTGTGTGTGTGTGTGTGTGTGTGTGTGTGTGTGTGTGTGTGTGTGTGTGTGTGTGTGTGTGTGTGTGTTGAAATATTGGATGTGCATGTTATAATGTTGTATGTATGTATAATAATAATTGTAGTAGCAGTAGCAGAAGCAACAGCATCAACATCACCGTTGGTTCTGTTCCTGGCTGTGCTCTAAGGAAAGACAACGATAAAAATGTACATACAGATACCCTTGTGTGAGGCCAAAACAGAAAATACTGACGCGTGCATTGAAAATAATTAAAGTGTGTGTGTGTGTGTGTGTGTGTGTGTGTGTGTGTGTGTGTGTGTGTGTGTGTGTGTGTGTGTGTGTGTGTGTGTGTGTGTGTGTGTAAAAATATTGTTCGTACTGTAAATGTAGTATCGTGTGTACGTTTGGCCACAAAATTCCCTGGCACACTATTATTTTGTAAAAATACTCAAGGAACTCGTTACTAGTTATCACCATTCCCATTATCATCATTATCGATATTTTATTACTATTACATTTATTGTTATCATCGCTAATTCAGTTTTCCTCCTCATTAACAATATTATCGTCATCATTTCGTTCTAAATATATTCAGTGAACTACTTAATGAGTATCACCATTCCCATTATCAACATTACTAATATTTTATTACTATTATCATTAGAAACTACTAGTAATTTTGTCCTCCTCATCATCAGTATTATCGTCATCACCACTACTTCACAAAGCCCATCACCACCAAACATTTTAACAACATTCACGTCTTTCCTTCCTCTCAGGCACACAAGCTGGGAGGACGGAGGAGTGCACTGCAGCAAACCACATCTACAAACCACATGACTACCAGAGTACTGCTAAACTCGCGTCCGTAGAAGGTCCATCAAGGAGCTTAGACTCACTGGACCTCGCCTTGTAAATGTGCATTACATTGATTATCCTCATCATATCTAAGTGTAAGCCTCATAACAAACTATCAAAAATATAAAAGAAATCTGAAAAAAATACCTCTCATTATGCTAAACTAATATTCACTTTTAATACTAGACTGATATTAAACTGTACTGTAATAAACATACAAAGCTTTTTTTTTTTCCTTTCCTTTCTTTCTGTCTTTCTCTCCGAACCTTTAGATACACTGACTTCATTATATATTTTACATTATAGTCATTTTTTTTTATTCGTATGTCATTCACTATAAGCCACAATCTGTCAGTTCGTTAAAAAAAAAAAATGTATATTTATGATACTGTGGTAATAGTGGTGCATGTGGTGATGAGCAATATGGTGATAGTAAACTGGTGGTGTGGTAATGGTGGTGATGTGACAATGATATGGCAGTAGTGGTGAATGTTGTAATGTACTATGAGTCGCTGCTCAGTTTGCGTGTTAAACTAGGATGATAGTGGTGGTGGTGGTGGTGGTGGTGGTGGTGGTGGTGGTGGTGGTGGTGGTGGTGGTGGAGTGAAATGAAATGGTGCACTGACAATACTTAACCAAACCCGCTAGAAGAGGAGCAGTGGGAGGGGGAGTTGAAGTAGGAGGAAGAGGAGATGAAGTAGGAGGAGGAGGAGGAGGAGGAGGAGGAGGAGGAGGAGGAGGAGGAGGAGGAGAGGAGGAGGAGGAGGAGGAGGAGGAGGAGGAGGAGGAGGAGGAGAAGGAGTTTAGTAAAGCGAGGCAGAGGAGAGGGGAACAACCATCAATATTCCTCATCAATATCACTAATTCCTCCTTTATTCCCTTCCCTAAATCTCCCTCTTCTCTTCTTAACCTTTACTCTCCCTCTCCTCCCCTCCCGCGCCCTTCCTGCCGCCTTCCCTTCCTCCCCTGGACGCCACGGAGATGTGTGTCCCCCTGCGGCAGAACTGTGTCTGTGTGTGTGTGTGTGTGTGTGTGTGTGTGTGTGTGTGTGTGTAGCGAAAGGTAATCTGAGACGGTGATGACGTGACCTTTTTTTCTTATTGTTTTAATTACACGAAGGGAATTGTAATTATGATGACTCGCGTGTTTCGTGTTTCGTCTCCTTCATTCCGGTCCAGTTTTTGGGTGTGAGTGGATGTGGTGAGGGAGGGATTTTTGTTGGCTTGTTGATGACTTGGTGACAATTTGATGATGACATTCACACGGACAAAAAAAGTCGGACAGACAGTCACGTGTCATGTTCCATACACGGTAACAGCTCCATTACGACAAACATGAAGATAATCCATGATAATTACCACCATTCATCCCGCAAGGCAGAAAAAGAAATTAAAATAAAGTCCCTGGCCAGCCTCCCCCTCCCGAGGCGGCCGCCGCGCCCCACCGCCCCTCCCAAGTGTTGCTGACGCCGCTGGAATCGCTCCTCACCGCGCCGCCTCGAGTGCTCCCGCCGTGATATAATCTCCGGCGCTCGCCCCGCCGCGGCCGGCGGGCGGGAGGCGCGGCGGGAGGCTGGTGCTTCACTTACTTGCAAATCTGGGGTCTGAGGTGGAGGTGCCGTACCAGGAGGCGGAGGCCGGGGTGGCGTAGTGGGAGAGGTCCGTGTTACAGTACTGATAGGTGGAGTGCGTGCCGAACTGCGCCATGTGCGCCATGGGGCTCATGCCGTACGGGTTCTGCATGGCGGCGGCGAAGTCGTTGACGGAGGCTGAGGCGGCGATCCCTGAGGCAGCAAGGGCGCCGCTACTGGTGCTGCTGCTGGCACTCGAGCCCCGTCCTGCTGCTGCCTGCTGCTGCTGCGGCTGCTGCTGCTGCTGCCACGTCCACGGTCGAGGCCAGCGTGTCCAGAGGGCTGAGCAGGGAGGTCACGGAGAAGGGCTGGCTCGTCCTGGGGCCTTCCACTCATGACCTAACACCCCAACATGGTCATGTGTCAGCGCTGCCCTCGGGTGACGCTCGCTGCGGGCGCCTCGACACCCCAAGCCAGGGCCCCCGCCGCGTCCTCACCGCCCAGGGCACAGGGAGGGCAGCGAGGGCGGCTGGTGTTAATGGCCAGCCAAGCGGTAAACAGCGTCAGGAGGAGCCAGGTGAAGGAGCGAGCCCCTGAGGTTCAAGAGGCCCCGAGGTGAGTAACAAAAGAAACGAACTCGACAACCTCAGTATTGTAAAAGTCAAGAGTCACCTTGGGCCAATCGATGATGAGACACCTGCGGGGAGGGGGCGCCGCACCTCCTCACTGGCGCCAAAGATATGGATCACAGACTGGATGGCACTCTTGAGTCACCTTCAGGTCAAGAGTTACACTGGCGGCACTACGGATAAAAGTGCGTCCTCACAAGGGCTCGGCACCTGATCACTTGTGTTGTGCCCGCGGCAGAGGCGGCTCGCGGCTGCGGACGTCTTGTGGCACGTGGCTCTCACAGTTTTTTACTGAAGGCTCGTTACAGTTAATGCTGTATGAGAACGAGCAAATGAGCTTAGATCTGGCTTCCAGTAATATGATAGCACTGGCTTGATAGCGAGTGGAGATTGGAGAGCACTCTGAGCCTTCCGACATTTTCCTAACCAAGCTCAACTTTACATCTTGCCATCAGGGGGCGGAGCGATTGGACTCGCGAGCCATTGAGCGCGCGTAATTTCCTGCGAGGGCGGAGTTTGGGCTAGGTTCAACCAATGAAAACGCGGTAAGCGACGTCAAAGTCAAATCCCACCAATCAATAGCTGAGGCGGAAACACTTAATATGATTGGCTGGTCTCAAGTGCCTCCCCACTTGAGATTGGTCCATAGATTTGGAATATTTGTGAACTCACTGCGGGGTGGCTATGAGAAATAACAATGAGAGGAAAAAGAACGAATACAAAACTGAAAAGAGACTGTTTTACAGACGAAAAGAGCAGAATAGAGAGACGTTGGCCTGTGCATTAATATTACATTACAGACAGTCGACCATGTTGGGGGGCGCCAAATTAACGACCCTTTTGTCCCCCCTCAACGACCTCCTCCCGCCCTGTAGCGCCCTGTAGCCTTCTTCCCGGCGGCGGCACGGCTGCTGCCTCGCCGACGGGCCCACCGGCGGACGGGAACCGCTGCCCAATGTAATAACCTGGCCGGGAGGTTCTGCAGGAGGCCCGGCGGGAGACTAATAACAAAGGAGGCAGCGAGGCGAGAGCGTCCACCATTACCCCCTCCTCCCGCCCCTCCCTCAGCCCCTCCCCCCCGCCAGGTCCTGCTGCGGGGAGAGAAAATGCTTCCCAGGTGACCTTTTTTGGACCATTACGAGTGGATACCGTGATCTTTGTCCCTGTAACCCCCCATCCTTCTCCCCCGCCTCTCTCTCTCTCTCTCTCTCTCTCTCTCTCTCTCTCTCTCTCTCTCTCTCTCTCTCTCTCTCTCTCTCTCTCTCTCTCTGGTCGCTCAGTCCCTGCTCCCCGCCTCGCCTTGTTCTCAAAACGCTTAATTCTAAACGTGGGAAAAACTAAGCCACGGAAAACGACCCCCGTGACTTGATCCACCCAGACTCATCCACACCAGTACACTCGCCTCTCGTCCACACTACTCTTACCGCGATCCATCCACGCACCCCTCAGCCGCTGATCATCCACACATCCCCACCAGTGCACCCTGCCACCCACCACGAGACATCCACACTCATCCACGCTACTCCTTAACTACGCTGCCTAACTTATCCACTCTCACACACACACACACACACACACACACACACACACACACACACACTGCTTCCCTCACTCACATCATCTTCCCCTCTCCAAATGTCGATCTCTCTCTCTCTCTCTCTCTCTCTCTCTCTCTCTCTCTCTCTCTCTCTCTCTCTCTCTCTCTCTCTCTCTCTCTCTCTCTCTCTCTCTCTCCAGGCTCCCTCCCTCCGCACACTACAAAGGCTACAACACAAACCAGCCAGCGAGAGCAATACAAGTACGTACAAACTCCAATTTTATGAGGGATGTTAAGTCTTCCTCCTCCACCTCCTCCAGCGGCGGGCTCTCCACAGGCTCGGCCCAACCCGCCCTGTTTGTCCTGGCCGCGCCGTGCCCTCCCCTGCGATGGGAAACACGTGTCCGGGCCCTCGTGGTGAGTCAATCCCGTCAGGAGAAGAAAACAAGGGAAACACGACGGATAAACACACCAGCCATATACGGAGTGGTCTGAGGGGTCGTCCGCGCCGCGCCGCCACGACCCTCGCCGCTGGGATGCTAATGGCCAGACTCAATAAGGAGAAGGGAAGGCAGTCAATAAACTTCAATTTACAAGAGCTAGGTGCTTCAGCATGACGAAATATTGTCTTACTCGCCATTACTGCGCCCCACTGCAACACGACCCGCCGGCCGCAGGTGGGGGCGGCGGGGCTGTGGTAGGGAAGGTGGGGAAGGTGGGGGAAGATTGAGGAAGATCAGTGGGAGCTCACTCAGCACGCTTATCCATAGTACGTAAAAAAAAAAAAAAAAAAAAGGCCTAACTTCACCTAACTTATCCAAAATACGTAAAAAGACACACACACACACACACACACACACACACACACACACACACACACACACACACACACACACACACACACACACACACACACACACACACACACAGAGGTGATGCGAAAAAAACGTCAAATTTTTATCACATTGTCTTTAAAACAACTATGAAACCTAGCGAATGAGAAAGAGAAACAGTACCCATCTCTCTCTCTCTCTCTCTCTCTCTCTCTCTCTCTCTCTCTCTCTCTCTCTCTCTCTCTCTCTCTCTCTCTCTCTCTCTCTCTCTCTCTCTCTCTCTACGCACCACCAGCACATCCAGCCTCCCACAGGACCCGTGAGTGAGGGCGGGCATCTCCCAGCTTGGTATATCTTATCTGGTGTTTAATTACCCATCGACACTCCCACGACATCAAATCACGCCGCCCTCCAGGTCCTCCAGGGGCAATTCTCCGAGCCTCGGGTGCCCCTACAAGTTGTTGAAACACTCGCCGCCTCAGGAGCACCATCGAACGCTAGAGAGGCGCTTGAGAGGCCGACCAGCCCCGGTGAAGCCCTCGTCCCCACACGCCAAGAGCTTCGCTAGGAGGTGGTGGTGGTGGTGGTGGTGGTGGTGGTGGTGGTGGTGGAGGTGATGGTGGTGGTGGTGGAGGAGAGATGAGAAGGATGAAGGAGAGGGTGAATGGGAGTAAGATCAAGGAGAAGGTGTGACTATTTCTCTCTCTCTCTCTCTCTCTCTCTCTCTCTCTCTCTCTCTCTCTCTCTCTCTCTCTCTCTCTCTCTCTCTCTCTCTCTCTCTGTTAACTGGTTTTGCGTGAGAGAAGGAAAATCAAGGAGAGAGAGAGAGAGAGAGAGAGAGAGAGAGAGAGAGAGAGAGAGAGAGAGAGAGAGAGAGAGAGAGAGAGAGAGAGAGAGAGAGAGAGAGAGAGAGAGAGAGAGAAAGTAGCACATAAAGCAACACAAAAACCAACATAAAGAAATCGAAAACACAAATAGAATAACCGAGAGAGAGAGAGAGAGAGAGAGAGAGAGAGAGAGAGAGAGAGAGAGAGAGAGAGAGAGAGAGAGAGAGAGAGAGAGAGAGAGAGAGAGAGAGAGAGCAAAAGCCGTTTAATCATGGTGGTCGCTGCAAGAAATTCCGAAGAAGCAGCCTGATTCCTAAGATTCCCAGATTCTCAGATTCCCAAGATGCAGGAGGCAGGAAAGACGCGGATTACTGAGGAGGCTGTAACAAGCTTAAAGGTGAGGCAGGGAAGCGATGCCCCTCCATGCCTCCCCTGTCTCTCCCCCTGCCTCCTCCTCCACCACCACCACCACTACCTTAGCCTTCCTCTCCGCTCCTCCTCCACCACCACTGCTCTCCCTCTCTCTCTCTCTCTCTTATATCTATCCTCTCTCTCTCTCTCTCTCTCTCTCTCTCTCTCTCTCTTGCTATTTTTTCTCCATTTTTCTTCCTTCATCTTCCTTCCTCTGTTGTTATTTTTTGCCCTCCTCCTCTTTTCTCTTCCTCCTTCTTCCCCATTATCATCCCCATTTTCTTCCTTCTCACTCATTCCTCTTCACTATTACTGCTCTTTCTCCTTCCTCCTCTACATTATCATCTTTCCTTCATTTCCTTTCATTAGTCAGTACCCATAACTATCTTCCCTCTCCCTCCTTTAATAACCCATTCTTTCCATTCCACAATAGTTTTAAACCCCCATTCCTTTCTTTCTGTGTATCCCTTCAACCTTTACAATGCCTCTCTCTACCATCACTACCACCACACTCAAACCACCCCAGCCCTCACCCATTCCTTCCCACAGCTCAGTACTATTAAACTTTCCCCATTTCTTTCCCCCATTTCTGTGCATCACTTCACCTTCACAATACTTTTACAATACCCCTCTCCACCACCACCACATCCGCATACAAACCACCCCCATTCCTCACCCATATAACCCAATACTTTTAAACCCCCATTCCCTTTCTCCCTTACAATACCAGTCCCCCTCTCCCTCTCCGCCACCACCACCACTCTCCCCTCAGTAAGGCCAACAAACTGACTAACTACCGGCCTCTCTCTCTTTCTCCCCTCCCCTCTCCTCGTTAGCCAGCCTCCGGTATTCATAATAGTAATGGAGTCTACAATGCCGCCAGTAGTCTATCAATAGTCCAGTTAACCACTCCACTAGTCCACCTGCACTTGTCTTGTGGTGGAAGCTTCTGGTTTTATGTTTTTTTTTTGTTTTTTTTTTCACTCCAGTTTTTTGTTCTGTTTTATTCTAATTTGTTTTTCTCGTTTTTTCGTGTTTTTTTCGTCTTTTTTTCGTTCTGCTTCTCGTTCTTATTTCGTGTTTTTTTTTCTTATGCTACTTGTTCTTGTTTTATTTTTATTTTTTTCATTTTCCTGCACATTTCATTTTCTTCCAGTTTACATTCTCATTATTATTTTTTCTTCTTTTTTTTCATGTTCCCTTGTCATTCTATTTCTTGTTCTTATTTCGTCGTTCGCTTTAATTCCACTTGTCCTTGTTCTACTTCGCTCATCTCCACTCCACTTCCTTATTCCATTTTTCAGTCCACTCACCCATCATTTTTTTTTTTTTTTTTTGCCGACTCCATCCACTAATCTTCACAACTCTCGTACATCTTTCCACTTCATCCACCAATCCACAGACCAACCACATTTCTATCTACCCGATCCACTAACCCACAAGTCAATTAATTCTCCTTCTTCACCCACCCATCCACATATCCACCCAATCCACTAACCCACGGGTCCACTGAATGTCTACCCACTTCATCCACCAGTCCACTAACCTACACGTCCACCATAACCCTATCCACCCAAATCCACCAATCTACTACATTTCTATCAACCCCATCCACTAATCCACACGTCAACTCTCTAACCACTTCATCCACCAATCCACTGATCCACTAGATTCTAACCCAGTTGACTATTAGCTTCCCTCCAGCCTCTGCTCTCCCCCTCCCCATCTCTCCCATCTCCCTCTGTCCTCTACATCAATACCTGATGAGCAAAGCCTGGGGGTCTGTTGGGCCTCGTCGAGAGAGACAAAACCAGGTGAAGCAGATGCCAGAGTGCCATCACAGAATCACAGATCATCACAGACCATCACAGACCGTCACAGACCAACACAGACCGTCAAAGAGCAGCACAGACCACCACACACCAGCACAAACTATCACAGCCCACCACAGCCCACCACAGACTCACCAAGGAAGCTTCAGAGCCCAAGACCAGCGCCGCATGTAAGATAAGCATCACCATCACCACCACCAGTCACTATTGAACTAAAAATACAGTAAGGATGTTACAAAAAGTACTCACCACTTTTTTTTTTTCGGTTCAGGGTCCAAAGACTATGTAGAGCGCGCGCACACACACACACACACACACACACACACACACACACACACACACACACACACACACACACACACACACACACACACACACACACACACAAGCGGTGTTGACTCTCCCTGTTTGTCCTCTCTCTTCTCATACAAGTAGCTATTTACATATAATTCGCTGGTCAATTTAAAACACTAAATTGATGTTTCGGTCGTTAAATTTCCATGGAGTGATTCACCTCTTGATGCCGTGTGTGTGTGTGTGTGTGTGTGTGTGTGTGTGTGTGTGTGTGTGTGTGTGTGTGTGTGTGTGTGAGTGTGGTTCTTTAAGGTGACTTCACTATCTGTCTGTTTCCCTGTCTTTATCTGTCTTTTTTTTTTCTCTGTATCTGGCTGTCTGTATGCCCGTCTGTCTGTCAACCTGTTTGTCTATCTGGCTATCCTGTCTGTCTGTTTGTCTGTATATTTATTTGCATCTGTCTGCCTGTTTGTCTGTCTACCTGCCCGTCTCTCTCTCTCTCTCTCTCTCTCTCTCTCTCTCTCTCTCTCTCTCTCTCTCTCTCTCTCTCTCTCTCTCTCTCTCTCTCTCTCTCTCTCTCCACTCAGGCTCTCCTTTGTGTCTTCTTTCACACAGCGCTTCTGGCTTGATTGAATTCTCCTTTCATCTCCCTTCCCTCTGTTTCCTCTCTCGTTCTTCCATTATGGGGTTCACTGTTTCTTCCAAATTCTTTTTTTCCTTTTTCTTTATTTCAATCACCTCGTGTTTACGTACACTTCCGGTTCTTAATTGAGTTCAACTTTTTTTTTGCTTCTCCCTTTGCAAACATTCATAGTTTTTCATCGCGTGTGTATTGCCTTTTTTCACTTATTTTTTCACCTGTGTATCAAGTATAGATAGAGGTGTGTTTCCAGTATGGAGGGTAACCAATCTGTCTGTCTACTCGCCTGTCCGTCTGTCTGTCTGTCGTGAGGATGAGGTTATTCCAGCGATGAACGAGTGTGGGAATCTTTACGTTCCTTTGTATCGTTCTTGCCTCGTGGTCATTCAGTCTCTAGTGTCAGTGCTTGCCGGCTCTTTAGACTGCAGTGAAACGAGAACCAACCGCAGATCTTACTTGATGGAAAAAAGACCTTGTGACGATGTGTCATTCCAGTAAAGAAACAGAAACATTGATTTCCATTCGTTCTTGTTCCATTTTGCTCATTTCCACTTCACTTCCTCATTCCATTTCTCAGTCCACTCACCCGCCATATTTTTCCCGACTCCATCCATTAACCTTTACAGCTCTCACGTATCTTTCCACATAATCTTTAAGTCTTTCACTACTAGACGATTCTTTCCATAACCACCAACAACTTGTACACTTATTATTTGTACTACAGCACAAATACTTCACAACACAAATACAAGTACTTCAGTAGCCTACACAAAATTAACGGCCATGTAAACAATTCCTCACATTGCTTTAGACCGTGGCAGTGAAAGGGATAACAGCAGCTGCATGGACAAAACTGACATATTCTCTCTTTTTTTCAGTGTGTCCATGCAGACAATCCCTTAGTGCTCTGAGTACTAAGAGACCGTGGCAGTGCAAGGGGTAATGGCAGCAGTCACCCCCCAGACACAGCAGCCACATCCAGCCCTGACATGAGGAGCGGTTGGAGACACTCAGTATATAAAGAGCACTCAGTATACACTCCAAGGCTGCCACCGCCCACCACAGGCCACTCAATCCCCCGCAGCAACCACGTCCTTGGCTTCACATCCCGGGAGAGCACCGCGAGACAGCTCTTCGCCACTGGAGCACCATCACCAAGCCACACACTCCTACGCCTCTGTCTGCTCCCTGATACCGCGTACTGCATTCATCCTGAAGTGTCTCCCGCTGTTGAAATGGCAAAGACGCTTGTTCAGCACTTCTAGTACCATAATTATGATCTTTCAGCGTCACCAAACGCCACCATTCTTGATCGCCAGCACCAGCAGCATCATTCTCATCATCCAGCTCCGCCACACACCACCAGTATCATCTCTGTGGCTCAGTTCCACAGTCTTTTCTCAAATTTCCGGACCAAAACGCTAACCATGTTAGTAAGCAACCGATCAAATAGGAGAGCTAAATAGGTTTTGCTGGTTAGTTAGCAAACAAAAAAGGATGACTGTGGAACTGGCCCTATGACTCCACGATGGGACAAAAGTCTCCCTAATCTTGAAAACATAGGAACACAACAATTCTCATAATTCTGCATCGCTAAACATCACCATTATCATCCCTTTATGGCTCCATGATGGGACAAATCTCTCTAATCTTGAAAGCATAAGGATATAACAAAGTGAGCAGACCACAAGACGTGCACAAGACAGCACTCACGCCAGCAAAACCCCTCCCACTCCTCGCTATATGCAATTGCTCCTGAGGTCATCATATCAGTACATCGACATTAGCTAAGTAAGAAGGTATGACTACTAAGCATGGACGACTACAAGGAACGAGGATAGAGGACATGAAGAACACACTGGACACACTAATCCCCCCTTGGGTAAGACGCGGCGGAGCTTCACCACCACTACCGGGATGAGTCACTTCTCCACCCACCACCACACTTCCTGAATAAAGCTCCCCTGTCTTCACGTCCCGCCCGACACAGACCCTCCTCGGGGGCGTGGCAGAGAAACATCAGCCAGCCACGAGCCGTAAGTCTAAAAGTACATATCAGTGAAAGGGACGGGGATAAAAGGGAGAGGAGGAGAGCCCGGCAAACCCCCACTCCTGCAGGTGTTGTTGTGACTGTCTACCATCCACTTGGCGGGTGCTCACCTGTCATCCACCTGTCTATGCGGCGGTGACACGTGTGGCGGTGGTGGTGGTGGTGGTGGTAGTGGAGGAGGAGTGGGGTGGAGGAAGAGGAGGAGGAGGAGGAGGAGGAGGAGCAAGCAGAGTTGTTGTTGATGAAGACACAAGACACGAAGACTCACTCAGCATAGAGAAGGCCTTGTGGAGGGGAGGGAGGGAGGGGGATGAGGACGAACGAGAGAAGGAGGGAGGGGATGAGTCTGAGGGTGGAGTGAGGGTGGAGGGCGAGGCTGGGAGGGGCAGGGGGTGTCCAATGAAGGTGGAGTGCACTAGCGGGGCCACGAGTGCCATTCAGACGTTGACATTATGTGTTAAAAGCCCTCGCGTGGGTGCCTCTCGCCCTGCCAGCCAAGAGGTAATCATGTCCCAGTCCAAACACACTCGCCGCAGGAAGATGTGATAAATCGCCTAGACTCCTCGAGGGGCGTCAAGCACCGCTGGAGCACTCTCCGTCCTGCCGAGTGTCCGCTCCCTCCTCCGCCTCCTCCTCCTCTTCCTCCTGCTCCTCCTGGTTTCCTCTTCTCCTCCTCCTCCCCCTCCTCCCGCTCCTCCTCTACTCATCTCTCCTTTTCCTCATCCTTGTGGTCTTCTTCCCCTCCTCCTCTTCCTATTGGTAGGACTTTCGAATTCAAATCAGAAGGGGTAATTCTCACATTGTTTAATACACTTGTCCGACCTCTACTTGAGTATTGCGTCCAGTTCTGGTCACCCCATTACAGGAAAGATATAGACAAGCTGGAGAGAGTCCAAAGAAGAGTTACCAAGTTGATCCCACGACTGCGGAACAAGCCTTATGAGGAGCGCTTGAGGGAACTCAACTTGTTCAGTTTAGAGAAACGGCGAATGCGAGGTGACTTAATTGAATTGTTTAAGATGTGTCGGGGCTTTGATAACGTAAATGTAAACAACTATCTCATCATTGACAGTTCCAACACCACTCGAAATAATGGCTACAAGATTATAGGTAAGCGTTTCAGATCAGACGAGGCTAAGTATTATTTCTTTAATAGAATTGTAAATGTCTGGAACTCTCTCCCAGCACATATTGTCGATAGTAACACAATAGAAACTTTTAAACAAAGGTTGGACAATCACCTCGCAGCAACCCCTCATATAACGTACTTTGCGCCTACATAAAATGTTTTTTTTTAGTTAGTTAGTGTAGTGAATAGTATAATTTCTCTTTCATCCTTTCCTATCACATCTTAGCCTTTCCTCCTCCCTATACTCTCCTGTTTTTCCTTCCTTGATCTCTAGTGTCCTCCATCCTCTAACTCTTAGAATCTGTAGTGGTAGTGGTAGAATAGACACACAGACAGCCTCGTTAGGCCCAGTAGGGCTGTTGCTGTCTGTTCTTTCCTTTGTATTCCTTTGTATTCCTTTGTATTCCTCCTTATGCTTGTGGTCTCACTCCTCCTCCTCTTCCTCCTCCTCCTCCTCCTAGATTTCTTCTCCATTATCCTCATTCTTGTGGTTTTCTTACCCCCTCCCACTTCCCTTCTCCTGCTCCTCTTACCATGCTATCCTTTCTCTTCCTCTTCCTCCTCCTCCTCCTCCTCCTCCTCCTCCTCCTCCTCCTCCTCCTCCTCCTCCTCCTCCTCCTCCTCCTCCTCCTCCTCCTCCTCCTCCTTCTTTCCTTCCTTCCTTCCCGACATCCTTGTGGTCTTCTTTCCCTCACCACCTCGTCCTCCTCCCCCTCCTTGGTTTACTCTTTTGACTCCTCCTATTGGTGAGTCTCTTCCTCCTCTTCCTCTCATTCCTCGCATCATTTTTGCTATTTATGGGTCCTTCTTTCTCCTGTTATTTGTGGCCTTTTCCTCATTTATTACACCTATTTTCCTATTTCTATTTTTTTCTATTCCTCCTCCTCCTCCTCCTCCTCCTCCTCCACGCGGGTCTGAATGCAGCTCATACTCTCCAGCGATGCACTTGTTTACTTGTTATGCTTATTTATAGTGAAGAAGAGATAATTCATAGTCTTTTCTCTTCCTGCACCACTCTCACTCACCCTCACTCTCTCTCTCTCTCTCTCTCTCCCTCTCACTCTCCCTCTCACTTATTCATTCATCAGCTTGCATTACTCCACTGCTGCACAAAAGATCCTTCTTGCCTCCACTCACCTCCTCCTCCTCCTCCTCCTCCTCCTCCTCCTCCTCCTCCTCCTTCTCCTCCTCCTCCTCCTCCTCCTCCTCGTTCAGGCCTGCAAGAGACACACAGTAGCATCAGTGAATGGAATCAAGTACAGATATTCATAGGTAAGATTTTCATGACCCTCTGTGTGTGTGTGTGTGTGTGTGTGTGTGTGTGTGTGTGTGTGTGTGTGTGTGTGTGTGTGTGTGTGTGTGTGTGTGTGTGTGTGTGTGTGTGTGTGTGTGTGTGTGTGTGTGTGTGTGTGTGTGTGTGTGTGTGTGTGTGTGGCGGAGTTGTGTAAATTGTTATGTGTATATGCAAAGGTTAATTGGCTTCTTCTCACGTCACTTGTCTTACCTGTGTGTGTGTGTGTGTGTGTGTGTGTGTGTGTGTGTGTGTGTGTGTGTGTGTGTGTGTGTGTGTGTGTGTGTGTGTGTGTGTGTGTGTGTGTGTGTGTGTGTGTGTGTGTGTGTGTGTGTGTGTGTGTGTGTGTGTGTGTGTGTGTGTGTGTGTGTGTGTGTGTGTGTGTGTGTGTAAGAATTTCCTCAATTATTCGAGTTGCTTATTCTCTTTTATTGGATAGGAAGTGAGGAGCTACTACTACTACTACTACTACTACTACTACTACTACTACTACTGCTGCTGGTGGCAGCAGCAGCAGCAGCAGCAGCAGCTGCTGCTGCTGCTGCTGCTGCTGCTGCTGCTGCTGCTGCTGCTGCTGCTGCTGCTGCTGCTGCTGCTACTACTACTACTACTACTACTACTACTACTACTACTACTACTACTACTACTACTACTACTACTACTATTGCTGCTACAACCATTACTACTACTACTATAAGTACTACTACTTCGCCTGCTACTACTACTACTACTACTACTACTACTACTACTACTACTAATAATAATAATAATAATAATAATAATAATAATAATAATAATAATAATAATAATAATGATAATAATAATAATAATAATAATAATAATAATAATAATACCACCACTATTACTATGACTAATTTCACCGCTACTCATGACTACTATCACTCCCATCACCCTTACCAGAGAGAGAGAGAGAGAGAGAGAGAGAGAGAGAGAGAGAGAGAGAGAGAGAGAGAGAGAGAGCATCATAGCCACTTGGGTTTCGCCTCTCTTCCTTCCTGGAGGAGGCTGGTTGAGACTCTTAGCCGAGTAGAGAGGCTACATGTGTACAACGGCGGGAGGAGGAGCAGGAGGAGGAGGAGGAGGAGGAGGAGGAGGAGGAGGAGGAGGAGGAGGAGGAGGAGGAGGAGGAGGGGTGATGAATGAGGGATGGATTCGTAATAGGTGACAGAGCGACAGGAGGAGGAGGAGGAGGAGGAGGAGAAGGAGGAGGAGGAGGAGGATTGGGTAGCGATGAGGCGGGAAGAGCGGAGACGGGAGGAGACAATATGTGCAACTTGAGAGATAAGGAGTGTGGAGAGAGGGAGGAGGAGGAGGAGGATAATAATCTAAATGTGTAAATAGAGAGGGGAGGAGGAACCGGGGGAAGGAGAAGGGGAGAGGGATGAAGGAAAGATTTCGTGAGGGCGATGGAAGGAAGGAAGGATAGAGAGAGGAGGAGAAGAGGGGAGGGGGAGGGTGGCTGGAAAATGGGTGAAGGACAAGGTAAGGGAAGAAACGATAAGATAAGAGTGAAAAAAAGGGAAAGAGGAGATAAAAAAAAAAATGAAGAATAAGGAGGAAAGGAGAGACGAATGAATCAATGAGAGAAAAGAGAAAGGGAGAGGAAGCAAGGGAGAAGGATGAGTGGGTGGGTGAGATAACAAACATCACAGAGAGAAAGGAGGGAGAAAATAAGAGAATAGGAAACAATACAGGGAAAAGAACGGAGGAGAGAAAGTAGGATGGAAATAAGAGAACAGAAAACAATAAAAGGAGAGAAGAACGGAGGAGGAAAAGGAGGAGGAAAACAAAACATTAAAACAAAATAAAAGAGAAAGAAGAACAAAGGAGGGAAAGGGAATGAGACAGGTAGGGTGAGTGAAGGTGTCCAGGGTGAGTGTCAGGGTGTCAAGGGTGAGTTTCAGGGTGACAAGGGTGAGAGTGTCAGGGTGTCAGGGTGAGTGAGGGTGAGTGTGGTGTCTCATGTTCAGGGTGAGGACACGGTAGCTGGTCGTGGCCAATCTTATGAGTAAGTGAGTAGAGGCCCTTGAGAGTGGTTAGTATAATGGGGAGGAGGAGGAGGAGGAGGAGGAGGAGGAGGAGGAGGAGGAGGAGGAAGAGAAAGAAACATAAAGAAAAAAAAATCAAAAGCAGCAGACCTGTTGGCCCTCACGAGGCTGTCTGCATTAAGCTACTGACTTCTTTAGAGTGAGAGGCGTAGGATAATAAAGACGAAGACTCCTCCCCACCTACCACTTCCTCCAGGCTGT
This sequence comes from Scylla paramamosain, assembly GCF_035594125.1. Taxonomy (NCBI): domain Eukaryota; kingdom Metazoa; phylum Arthropoda; class Malacostraca; order Decapoda; family Portunidae; genus Scylla; species Scylla paramamosain. The sequence goes on from NC_087172.1 coordinate 18,093,259, forward strand.
CAGTGAAGGAAGAAAAGACTATGCAGTATGGAAAAATGCATGGAATCTAACCTAACCTAACACGATAACAAGCTTCATAATTGCTATCATTAACTCCTTCACTGTGGTATGCAACAACTCACAACACTTACAGGAAAGGGAAAAGGATAAGAACATAGGAACATAAGAACATAATAAAATAAAGGAAGCTGCGAGAAGCCATCGGGGCCACACGTGGAAGTCCCTTTATGAAACAACTATCTATTTCCACCTGTCATCCCATCCATACATTTGTCTAGTTTTCTTTTAAAGCTCCCTAGTGACTCAGCGCTAGCACTGATTAATGAGTCCATTCCATTTATCTAACACTCTATTTAAGAACAAATGCTTTCCTATCTCTTTCTTGAACCTATAATGTTTTCAAGCCTGAACGTATTATTTCTTGTTCTATCCTGATTATTGACCCTGAGAATTTTGCTAACGTCATCCTCGTTATAGCCCTATACCACTTAAAGAGTATTACCGGTCCCCTCTTTGCCTACTTCTCTCTAAAGAACACAAATTTAAAAGCTTCAGTCTCGTTTCGTAAGGAATACCCTAATCCTCTGAACAGAGTTTTTAATTTCCAGCCAGTATAACGTCTATAACGTCAAGAGGTGAAATTTAATCGTGAAGCTGTGCTGTCACTCTTGCCGCACGCCAACCAACGACTACATTAAAAAATACAAGATCTGGACATATAGGCTTAACAGCCCGTGCCCAGTATTCACCTAAGTAAATCTAAGTAGAGAAAGCTATAAAAGAAAAATATTCCGGACTAGTTTTTAGTTCAGGAACAAAGTGACAACAGTGAAGGGATTAACAACAGAGGCAGTGAGAAGTTGGTCAGTCATGCAGCATTAGAGAGAGGTTTCAAGGCACTCATCCAACATTTTTATTATTATTATTATTATTATATATATATATATATATATATATATATATATATATATATATATATATATATATATATATATATATATATATATATATATATTTTTTTTTTTTTTTTTTTTTTTTTTTTTTTTTTTTTTTTTTTTTTTTATTCATTTTTTTTATTTATTTATCTATTTTTTACCTACGCTTAGGGACTGTCGCCTCAATGGGTCTTTTCTTTTCTTAATTTTTATTGCCCTTAACCAATGCCTCCCTCACATAAAATAAATAAATTAATAATAAACAATAAGCCCAATAAATCCATGCCTCCCTTCCTATTTGCCTGAAACAGTCCAATGCAGGTGACGGTCTGATATCAAAGCGTATGGTGGAGCAGTGAAGGCTGATGGCTGGCCACTCCTCCCCCTCAAGACCTCCTCTCCTCTGCGACTACGAACTTGGTGAAATCTACTTGTATTTGTGTCCGTCAAGATCCCTCGTGTGCAAAGTGGGATGAACTAAAAATAACGTCCTTGCTTCAACATTATCAAATCTTTTTATAGTTTGGCTTCCCCGCACTGAACTGTTGGGCTGTGAGGCTATTTATGGCAACCTGTCCTCCTGAGATTTACTGCCGAGAGAGAGAGAGAGAGAGAGAGAGAGAGAGAGAGAGAGAGAGAGAGAGAGAGAGAGAGAGAGAGAGAGAGAGAGAGAGAGAGAGAGAGAGAGAGAGAGAGAGAGAGAGAGAGAGAGAGAGAGAGAGAGAGAGAGAGAGAT
>NC_087172.1:18097429-18099929 GCF_035594125.1 Scylla paramamosain
TCAGCTCAGCGCGGCGAGGTGTCACAGGGCCCGCAGCGGCACCAGTAACAGCTCTTAGGAACCCCTCTTTAGGAACTCCAGCAGGCGTTGGTCAAGGAGGCCAGAGAGGTTTTCCAGACAGCACTTCATTCTCTCCTCCTCCTCCTCCTCCTCCCTCTTCTCCTCTTCCTCCTCTTCCACCTCCTCCTTCCACTCCCGGCCCCATCACTCTTGAAGTCTCGAGCGCCGTCTAAGACTCATTCTGGCCACTCACGGTGAAGCAGATTTATTATTGAGGATTCATTGCCTAATTAACCTCCTGATGGTCTCGCCGCGCCGCCGCTCCTAGGACGTAACGCGACGCCACAAGGGAACACAAAAGAAGGGCGAGGACCACGGTACCTGTTGTTCCTTATGAAGTTGTTTGCTGAGAGGTATGCTGTGTGATTTTTCTAAGTAAGAGGTGAGATGATGTCCTTTGTATCCTTCCCTCTTTCATTCCTGTTATCCTTCTTCGTTTATTCCCGGTTCTTATTGCCTTTCTTTTTCCTTCCTTTGCCTTGAAGGGGGAAAAAAGTTAAAGGAGACGAGACGATTACTCTCTCTCTCTCTCTCTCTCTCTCTCTCTCTCTCTCTCTCTCTCTCTCTCTCTCTCTCTCTCTCTCTCTCTCTCTCTCTCTCTCTCTCTCTCTCTCTCTCTCTCTCTCTCTCTCTCTCTCTCTCTCTCTCTCTCTCTCTCTCTCTCTCTCTCTCTCATAATATTTATCGCCGTGTGTCTGTGTTTACGTGTGTTTGTTTACCCTGGCCCGGTCCAAGTGCTCGCCTGTTGACGTTCTCTCGTGACCCTCGTGTCTCCTCACTTCCTCCCTTCCAGCCTCTTCTCCACTCGCTTCCTCATTCTTCTCCTCTCCTCCTCCTTCTGCTCCTCCTCCTGCTCTCTCAGCCACAATTCACACTCTCCCCCGCTGGCCCCTCCTCCTCCTTCTCCTCATCCTCCTCATCCTCCTCTTCCTGAGCTTCCTCAAGTCCTATTGGTGTCGTTATCCTGGCCCTTGTGTTCTTAAAAGTTCTCCATCTCACCTGAGCGGGTTCTCCTGGCGGTGTAGAGCCCTCAGGGTGATTAATACCTGTGGATGGTCTTCAGCCTCCTTCGGGGCTTCATGAGGGCACAGGTAACGAAGGGCGGGCGACTCAGGTGCGCTGCAGGTACGCCACGGCAGCAGCAGCAGCAGCAGCAGCAGCAGGAGGAGGAGGAGGAGGAGGTTAAGGAGGAGGAAGAGAGATTGGGGTAGGACAGAAGACGAGGAGATGGAGAAGAAGGGGGAAGGAGTAGAAGGAGGAATAGGAGGAATAGCAGGCAGGAGAAGAGGCTTGGGGTAGGACGGAAGAGGAGAGCGGAAGAGGAGAACGAAGAAGAGGAGGAGGAGGACGATTCTCGGACTGCAAGAGGTCGGGAGGTTGGCTGGCTGACTGGCTGGCTGGCTGTGTGCGCCTTCTGGAGGAGTGGAGGAGTGGAGTACTTCTGCGGGATGAGGGTATTTAAGGCCCCTCCTGCCTCACATCCCGACCACAAGAGCCATTGCCGCCGGAAGAGATTTGGAACATACTTAACCAGTTGTTCACTGCCCACCCACGCACCCATTAAGAGGAGGAGGAGGAGGAGGAGGAGGAGGAGGAGGAGGAGTCTTACCTGCCACCACTAATTGCCTTCAGGTTAAAAGTTCACATTCTCTTATCTCCTCATAATCTTCCCCCTTCCTCCCTTTCCTTCCTCCCTTTTACACCTTGTTCCCCGCCCTATACACCCCGTATACGTCCTCGTCGCCCTCTCCCCTCTCTTCACTCTCCCCATCTCCCTCCCACACCCCGTCCATGCTTCAGAGTCGCGGCTATGCAAGTTTTACCGAGAAGCGCTGCAGTTTCCACAAGACTCTCTCCACCTGTTCGTGAGTTTGTTATAGACTTCCCGTTAGTGATTTAATGATAAGACAGGTATACAGACAACATGCTTTTTCTCTATTCTCTTTCCTTTCCTTTTCTTTTCTTTCCTTCTCTTTTCCTTTTCTTTTGCTTCTCTTCCTTTTCCTTCCTTTCTTTCCCCTTTTTCCTATTTCTTCCTTCTTTTTCTTTCTCTTCTCTTTCAGTTCCCTTTCCTTTCTTTTCTCCTCTTTCTTTTCCTTCCCTTCGTTTCCCTTTCCTTTTCCATTCCCTTTTTTTCTCTTCCCATCCTTTCCCTTTCCATCTCTTGCCTTCCTTTTCTTGTTCTACCCGTTCCTTCCCATCCCTTTCATTCCATTCGCTTTCCTTTCCTATTTCCTCCCTTTCCTCTCCCTTTCCTCTCCGTTTTCATTCCTTTTCCTTTCATTCCCTTCCTTTCCTTTCACTTCCCTTCACTTCTCTCCACTTCCCTTTCTCTTCTTTCCTTCTCTTCTTTTCCCTTTCCTTCCCTTCCTTTCCCTTCTTCTAAAACTAGTAGAGATTAAAGGAGCATATCATTTATTTCGTCAGCGGCTTTAACATT
>NC_087172.1:18109929-18112429 GCF_035594125.1 Scylla paramamosain
AGAGAGAGAGAGAGAGAGAGAGAGAGAGAGAGAGAGAGAGAGAGAGAGAGAGAGAGAGAGAGAGAGAGAGAGAGAGAGAGAGAGAGAGAGAGAGAGAGAGAGAGAGAGAGAGAGAGAGAGAGAGAGAGAGAGAGAGAGAGAGAGAGAACAAAGCCGGGAAGGAGGAAGGACACATCGCTGAAGTCAACGTTAAATTTGTTTCGTGCCGCGTGAAAAGTTTGAAGGGGATTCCTCTCAGGCAATCGTGGGGCCGCAGAGGAGGAGGAGGAGGAGGAGGAGGAGGAGGAGGAGGAGGAGGAGGAGGAGGAGGAGGAGGAGGAGGAGGAGGAGGAGGCTTTGTGTAGGCGGGGGAAGACGTAAACACGAGAGACAGCGAATGGAGAAGGTGAAAGGAGGAAGAGAATAACAGAGAAGATGAGGAGAAATGAAGAATTGTTATTGTTATTATTACTATTATTATTATTATTACTATTATCATTATTATTATTATTATTATTATTATTATTATTATTGGAAGGCGAGTTGGTAGCACAAACACATGATAAAAGAGGAAGAGAAGGAATAAGAATAATGTACAAGAGGAATAGAATAAAAGAAAAAAACAAAGAAATACGCGAGGAAGATAATAATGGTAATGTAAAAAGAACAATGCAACATCAACAAAAACTTAATTGAAAACAGAACTAGCAACAGAAGAAAAGAGAAACAGAAAGAACAAATGATAAACAGCGGCAGAAAAAGAGACACTGATGAACAAGACAGAGGGGAGGGAGAAAGAAGAAGACACACTAGGAGGAAGAGAACGAGGAGGAGAGGAGGAAGATTAAGAAGTGGGAGAATGAGAAGAATAAAACAAAAATGCACATGGAGACGAATAACGACTGCAGGAGGAGGAGGAGGAGGAGGAGGAGGAGGAGGAGGAGGAGGAGGAGGAGGAGGAGGAGGAGGAGGAGGAGGAGGAGGAGGAGAAAGGAAGGAAGGAAAACAGTTGCAACAGAAGAAGAAAGAGTTACAAGAAAAAGAACCAGAAAAGAAAGAGAAAGGAAGGGGTAGCAGAGGACTGAGGAGGAGGAGGAGGAGGAGGAGGAGGAGGAGGAGGAGGAGGAGGAGGAGGAGGAGGAGGAGGAGGAGGAAGAGGAGGAGGATCAGCTGCAGAGGGAGGCACAGCAGCAGCAGCAGCAGGAGGAGGAGGAGGAACAGCAGCTGAAGCCCTGGAGGATGTGGACGACTCCGCAAAGAATGACTTGAAGATCAATACGACGTTGGTTGGCCTGTCCTCCTCCTCCTCCTCCTCCTCCTCCTCCTCCTCCTCCTCCTCCTCCTCCTCCTCCTCCTCCTCCTCCTCCTCCTCCTCCTCCTCCTCCTTCTCTTCCTCCTCCTCCTCCTCCAATACCAGGTTTCTCCTTTCCCTCTTCCTTTTCCTTCCTCTGTTGCCCTGCCTTCTTTTTCTTCTTCTCTCTTCTCTCTCTCTCTCTCTCTCTCTCTCTCTCTCTCTCTCTCTCTCTCTCTCTCTCTCTCTCTCTCTCTCTCTCTCTCTCTCAGTAATCAAGAGTGTGGCATTAACAGCGGCATATATATTACCCAGGTGTCCTTGCTGCACCTCACCTGCTAATCTGTTTCAAAACACAGCCTTCAGCCCTAATTAAACACTGCCGGCCAGGAGACAGGTGAGGGCCGCGAGCACACACACCTGGGCCCTTATTATAACACTGACCTTCATTGTTTTACCTGGGACATTGTTTTATTTCTTATTTATTTATTTATTTATCTATTTATTTTTTGCTTTATTTTTTTTCTGGTATGTTGAGAAAGTGAATGTAGTTTTGTTATTGTTAGTATCTGTAGTGTGTATCTTCTTTTTCTTCTTCTTCTTCCTTCTTCTTCTCCTCTTCTCTTGTTATCTTCTGTTTTGGTTACTCTCCTCATCTTCTGTTTTTTTTTTTTTGCTCTCATATGTGATCTTTCTCTTTCTTCTCCCTTTCTTCTGCTTTTTGTTATTCTTCTTCTCTTATGTTATTCTCTTCTGTTTTTATTATTATTCTCCTCTGTGAATTATTCTTAGCATAACTCTTCTTCCTCCTCCTCCTTTTCTTCTTCTGCTTTTGTTTCTTCTTCCTCTGCCTTAATCTGTCTTATCCTGTTCTCCCATGCATAGTTTCTCATTATTATCATAGGTATTTCATTCATTAACCCTTTTAGAAACCATTCACTTCTCCTCCACCTCCTTTTCTTTGTTTCATCTCTTCCTATTTTCTTTCATCAATGCTCTACTCTATTTTTGTATCATCTTTCTTCCCTCCTTCCTTTCTCCCTTCATCCCTTCTCTCCCCTCCGTTTCCATTTCAAAATTCCTCCGCTGCATTTTTTTTTCATTTCTCTCTCCTTCCCTTTGAAATCTCTCCCTCTTTCCTACAGGTTCCTTCCTTTCCTTCAAATATCCTTCCAGTCTTCTTTCCTCCGTTTCCTCCGAAAACCCTTTATCCTCCCACCTTTCCTTCAA
>NC_087172.1:18114929-18124929 GCF_035594125.1 Scylla paramamosain
CTTCCATCATCTCCACTCATCTTCCATCATCTCCACTCATCTCCATTCATCTCCCATCATCTCCACTCATCTCCAGTTGCCTACATTTAATCATGTTCATCTTCAGTCATCTCCATTTATCTCCACTCATCTCCACTTATCGCTATTCATCCCAAGTCATCTCCACTTATGTCTCAACATCTTGACTCATCTCCATCCATCGCTGCTCATCTCCTTCACTATCCTGAGTCATCGCTGCCTATCTCCACTCATCTCCATTTCACGGAAACTCATCTTAATTCACCTCCGCTCATTTACAACAATCAGCTTCATCTCCACCCACCTATCATCTCCACTCATCTCCACTTACCTACACTCATCTCCACTCACCGAGTTTTTCTCTCTTTTTTATCCTTCCTCTTCTCTTCCTTCCTTTCCTCTTCTTCCCCTCTTACACAAACCTCTTTTGCTTCATTCTTTCTTTATCAACATTTTCTTTCCTTTGCTTCTAGTGGTTCCTCCTCTTCCTCCTTCTCCTCTTCCTCCTCCTCCTCCAACTAAAGTCTTGGCCAGTCTAATGGCCAGCTTCCACCCCTCACACACACACACACACACACACACACACACACACACACACACACACACACACACACACACACACACACACACACACACACACACACACACACACACACACACACACACAGCTATACGGCTTCTTCGGTGTCTCCTTCAGAAACTCTCTCTCTCTCTCTCTCTCTCTCTCTCTCTCTCTCTCTCTCTCTCTCTCTCTCTCTCTCTCTCTCTCTCTCTCTCTCTCTCTCTCTCTCTCTCTCTCTCTCTCTCTCTCATGCGTCCCTCACTCTCCACTCTCCTTGCTCTTCCTCTTGACGCCTCGGGTGGCGTAACTTGAGGGGAAGAGGACGAAGAGCACTGGGAAGAGGAGGAGGTGTCTGGCTACGCCGCTGGCCTCCTCCTCCTCCTCCTCTTCCTCCTCTTCCTCCTCCTCCTCTCTAATGATCTTCCACCTCTAATTGCAAGTGAATTCATAAAAGAGTAAAATTTATCCCAGAATCCAGAAAGCTACTTCAAGGCAAAGAGAGAGAGAGAGAGAGAGAGAGAGAGAGAGAGAGAGAGAGAGAGAGAGAGAGAGAGAGAGAGAGAGAGAGAGAGAGAGAGAGAGAGAGAGAGAGAGAGAGAGAGAGAGAGAGAGAGAGAGAGAGAGAGAGAGAGAGAGAGAGAGAGAGAGAGTCTGAATCGAAAGAAAATATGAAATCCAAATAGGGAGAAAAAAATGACATTCTAAAAAATGACAGAACGTAATGAAAACACTGGAAAATATTAATAAAAGAGAGAGAGAGAGAGAGAGAGAGAGAGAGAGAGAGAGAGAGAGAGAGAGAGAGAGAGAGAGAGAGAGAGAGAGAGAGAGAGAGAGAGAGAGAGAGAGAGAGAGAGAGAGAGAGAGAGAGAGAGAGAGAGAGAGAGAGAGAGAGAGAGAGAGAGAGAGAGAGAGAGAGAGAAGAGGCGACTGTATTAAAGTAAGAGGAGTTTTATTAATTTTCACTCTATTTTTTCTCTTTTTCTTGCTTTCACCTTGTTCATTTTCTCTCTCTCTCTCTCTCTCTCTCTCTCTCTCTCTCTCTCTCTCTCTCTCTCTCTCTCTCTCTCTCTCTCTCTCTCTCTCTCTCTCTCTCTCTTGTTTCTCTGTCTATCCTTCACCTTTCCTTTATTCTTATTATTCTTTTCACTATATTCCTTCATTTACTTTCTATGGAGTCTTTTCTTTTTTATTTTTACTTCTATCTCTCCATTCATTCTTATACCCCCTTTCTTCCCTATCTTTTTCCACCTTTTTCTCTTCATTTCTCTCCCTATCACTTTTTTTTTCCATTCCTCTCATTTTTATTCAATTCTCTTTCAGCATTTTTCCTTCTCCCTAAGCCTTATTCTTTCTTCTCCTTTTCCTCCTTTCTCTCCTCTCTCCTTTTCCCTTCCTTCCTTCCTTCCTCCCATGTATTTTCTCAATCCCTTTCCTTGCTCCTCTCTTCGTTTCTCTCTCTCTTTTTCCTTTCCTTTCTTCCTTCCTCCCACGCATTTTCTCAATCCCTTCTCCCCCTCCTCTCTCTCTCTCTCTCTCTCTCTCTCTCTCTCTCTCTCTCTCTCTCTCTCTCTCTCTCTCTCTCTCTCTCTCTCTCTCTCTCTCTCTCTCTCTCTCTCTCTCAATTGATCGCGCTTCCAGAAAACAAAAGAGAAATTATGAAAGGAAAATTCGATACAATACTTCGAAGAGAAAAACTCAAACCTCTTCCTCTTCTTCTTCTTCTTCTTCTTCTTCTTCTTCTTCTTCTTCTTCTTCTTCTTCTTCTTCTTCTTCTTCTTCTTCTTCTTCTTCTTCTTCTTTTTCCTCTTCTTCTTCTTCTTCTTCTTCTTCTTTTACTACTACTACTTCTTCTTCTTCTTCCTCCTCCTCCTCCTCCTCCTCCTCCTCCTCCTCCTCCTCCTCTTTTTTTCTTCAGGGGTGATGAAATGCAGACTTGAGAAAGAGAAAAGACGAAGAGGAAACAGGAAAAAAGAAAAGAAGAAATATAAGGCAAGAGTAAGTGAGGAGATAAGAGGAAGGTGAAAAGAAGGAGTAGGAGACTTAATTAAAAAAAAAAAAAGAGGGATGATAAAGAAGGAAATACACCGGGAAATGAAAGATGAAAATGAATTATGAAGAAGGGTTGGTGATAAAGAAGGGAAACAGGGAAACAGGGAATACTGAAAATTAATGTGGTGGAAAACAGAAAAAAATATAATATGCAATAAAAGGTGAATAATGTAGATATGTAAATAGGATGAATAACTAGAAAATAGATATGGAAGACAAAATGACATGGAGATCAAAAGAATTAGAACAGACAATATAGAAATGCACTGCGGTTGTTATCACTGCCATCATTAGTTACGAAATTTAATAGAAAATATAATGTATGATAAAAGTAAATAATAAAAAAAGGTAATATGAAAATGGTGAGGAAATACATGAACACAAGCAAAAAAATATGAAAAAAAGAAAATATCAGAATAAAGAATTAATAAATGCATTGCTATTATTACCGTTGTTATTAATACTGGTTATTAGAAAAGTCAATAAAGAGCATAATAAACAAAACAAAAACAAAAAAAGAAAAGAAATCAAGAAACGCAAAAAAAAAAAGGGCATTGAAAGTACAGGCCTAAAAAAAATATTACCATTATTATTATTATTATTATTATTATTATTATTATTATTATTATTATTATTATTATTATTATTATTACCATTATTATTAATTAGGAAAATCAATAGAAAAAAACAAAGCACACAATAAGAAAAAAAATAGAATATAAATCAAGAAACACACACACACACACACACACACACACACACACACACACACACACACACACACACACACACACACACACACACACACACACACAATACAAAACAAATGAAAAGTACTGGGATGAAAAAAAGTGAAAAAAAGTTAAATAAAAAATAATAACAAAAAAATATAATAATAAATGAATACCAAAAGACTCTCCCACTCCCAGCAAGCCGAGTCGAGTCCAGCCTTCCTACAATATAATGATTTCCAAACTGTGCAATTATTTCAGTCTATAACTTATATACTCCAGAACATTGACGTGTAGTGTACTTATGGAGTGCAGTCATGTAGTGGCACTTAATTATAACCTGGTGCCACCCTCTCCCTCTCTCTCTCTCTCTCTCTCTCTCTCTCTCTCTCTCTCTCTCTCTCTCTCTCTCTCTCTCTCTCTCTCTCTCTCTCTCTTTCTGATGTGACTATCAAAATAATCTCCACTCGAAAGATTTAATTTTAAGTAGTACCTTTAAAGTGAGAGAGAGAGAGAGAGAGAGAGAGAGAGAGAGAGAGAGAGAGAGAGAGAGAGAGAGAGAGAGAGAGAGAGAGAGAGAGAGAGAGAGAGAGAGAGAGAGAGAGAGAGAGAGAGAGAGAGAGAATATACGAGTACTACATCCGTCTCGTGATACAAGAGGCAGATGAGGAGGAGGAGGAGGAGGAGGAGGAGGAGGAGGAGGAGGAGGAGGAGGAGGAGGAGGAGGAGGAGGAGGAGGAGGAGGAGGAGGAGGAGGAGGAGCTAGACAGAAGACACACAGATATGATGAAAACGGGAGAGGGAAAGAGAGAAAGTGAGAGAGAGAGAGAGAGAGAGAGAGAGAGAGAGAGAGAGAGAGAGAGAGAGAGAGAGAGAGAGAGAGAGAGAGAGAGAGAGAGAGAGAGAGAGAGAGTTAACGAAGACAGCGACAGATACAGGAGGACAGAGACAGGAGGGGCGGCAGGAGGAGGAGGAGGAGGAGGAGGAGGAGGAGGAGGAGGAAGAAAAGAGTAGGGGAGAAAAATTATGGGTCACAAGTAAGTCGTGGAGGATGCTGGAGGATGCACGGGCCGGGAGATGAAAGAGGAGGGTGTTTGTAGTGCGCCATAATAATGTTTCCATAAAAGCATTTTACATGTGACGCTACTGCCGAGTGGGAGGGAGAGGGGAGGGGAGAGAGGGAGGGGAGAGGGAGAGGGGAGGGAGAGGGGAGACATCATTGAGTGTGTCCCTCCCTTCCCCTCCTCTACCATCTCCTACCGTACCCTTCTCTCACTCCCTTCCCTCTACCCTTCGTTGGCCACCTCCCTCTCTCTCTCCTCCTCCTCCTCCTCCTCCTCCTCCTCCTCTCCCTCCTCCTCTCCAAAATTGAAGCCTTCTCCAAGCTTCTTCTTTGTCTAGAGGACCTCTGTAAGTATCCTTGTATTTTTTGCCCAAATTGGAAGAGAGAGAGAGGGAGAGAAGGGAGAGGAGGGAGAGCAGAGAGAGAGAGAGAGAGAGAGAGGAGGTGGTTAGATGCGCTCTCTGAACCACGTCACTCTCACTCTTATGCAGCCCAGGCGGAAATACGATCAGGAATAAGGTGTTTGTGTTTCTCGCTCTTAACTCCGGTAGAGAGAGAGAGAGAGAGAGAGAGAGAGGAAGACAGAGAAACAGGGACACACACACACACACACACACACACACACACACACACACACACACACACACACACACACACACACACACACACACACACACACACACACACACACGGAGAAAGAGAGAGGTGGTCTTTCAAATCTCCAAAAGGGGTAAGGGGGGAGTGAGGGGCTCAAAAACTAAGGAGTCTCTTCTTTGGGCGTTTCATTGTCACGAACGAAGACTCTTGACGACGCGGAGGTTGAGGAGGTTGAAGGGAAGGGGGAGGGGGGTATTCATGGGGCGTGGGTGGGTGTAGTGTAAGGGGGTGCCTGCTATCAAGTGTCCTCGCCCTTTGACACACACACAAGGCGGCGACTCCACTTAACGGCATATTTGCAGGCATGGCTAAGGCTGTTGTTCTGTGTTCTGTGTTCTTGGGTCAGCATGCCCCTCTCTCTCTCTCTGTCTGTCTCTCTCCCTCTCTCTCTCTCCCTCTCTCTCTCTCTCTCTCTGGTACAGTTATGCATGGTTACGTCATAATCTGCATGCACGATAAGATGATTTAAAAGATAATAATGCTTGATTTTAGTCAGAGCATCATGAAGTGTGCCGAGGAAGAGGTGAGAAGGGAAGTAGAGACTGCAGAGGAAATGAAAGAAAAAAGCAGGGAAAAGAATGAAAAGAAAATGAAAGAAAAGCTATATAAAGTGCACTCTCTCTCTCTCTCTCTCTCTCTCTCTCTCTCTCTCTCTCTCTCTCTCTCTCTCTCTCTCTCTCTCTCTCTCTCTCTCTCTCTCTCTCTCTCTCTCTCTCTCTCTGTGTGTGTGTGTGTGTGTGTGTGTGTGTGTGTGTGTGTGTGTGTGTGTGTGTGTGTGTGTGTGTGTGTGTGTGTGTGTGTGTGTGTGTGTGTGTGTGTGTGTGTGTGTGTGTGTGTGTGTGTGTGTGTGTGTGTGTGTGTGTGTGTGTGTGTGTGTGTGATGAATACGTAAGAAAATATACAAAATAAAAGAATTACTGCCAAATAAAAAACAATGAATGAATAAACAAAATAAGGAAGCATCATCAGAATATAAGAAAGAAAGAAAATGCTTCACACCTCCTCCTCCTCCTCCTCCTCCTCCTCCTCCTCCTCCTCCTCTTCCTCCTCCTCCTCCTCCTCCTTGTCGCAGTGTGAAGATCAAGAATCCTTCAGAATTCTTCACTTTTTCGGAACCAAAAATAGAAACCTTGTAAACAAATGCACATCGATAGAAGATTTGGGAAGTAGTAGTAGTAGTAGTAGTAGTAGTAGTAGTAGTAGTAGTAGTAGTAGTAGTAGTAGTAGTAGTAGTAGTAGTAGTAGTAGTAGTTAGTAGTAGTAGTAGTAGTAGTAGTAGTAGTAGATAGTGGTGGTGGTGGAGGTAGTATTATTTTTTATTGGAGGTCTTATTTCTCTCTCTCTCTCTCTCTCTCTCTCTCTCTCTCTCTCTCTCTCTCTCTCTCTCTCTCTCTCTCTCTCTCTCTCTCTCTCTCTCTCTCTCTCTCTCTCTCTCTCTCTCTCTCTCTCTCCGTCCTTCCCTCTTTCCTCTTTGCTACTCTGAACATCCCTTCTCTCACACTCACTCTCCCAGTTACCCCTCTATCTCTATGTCTCTCTATCTCTGTCTCTCTATCTATCCTTATCTCCCCTCTCCTTTCCCTCTTTATCTCCCGTAGACCTATCACCCCATCACCTATTCCTCCCACGCACTCCAGTTTCAGTTCCCTTTCTCTCTTACCCTTCTCCTCATCCTCCTCCTCCTCCTCCTCCTCCTCCTCCTCCTCCTCCTCCTCCTCCCAGCGCCCTTTCACGTTTGCAGCGTCTTGTGTCGCTTCCCTAAAACCTCCGCTTATCTCCAAGGCTCCTCCAAGCCTCCTTCAATCCCCCCACTCCCCCTCTCCTCCTATCTCCCCCTTCTTCTCCCACAGATCCTCCCTCTCCAGTATCCCTCCCTGAAACAAGCCTTAGTTTCCTCCCCGAGCGTGTGCCCTCTTGCGTGTTTGTAGTAGTAGTAGTAGTAGTAGTAGTAGTAGTAGTAGTAGTAGTAGTAGTAGTAGTAGTAGTAGTAGTAGTAGTAGTAGTAGTAGTAGTGGTGGTGGTGGTGGTGGTGGTTACAAAAGAGGATGAAAATAAAATGAAAAGGTTATGATAGGTGGGTTTAACTTCTTTTCCTCTCCCTCCTCTCTCTCTCTCTCTCTCTCTCTCTCTCTCTCTCTCTCTCTCTCTCTCTCTCTCTCTCTCTCTCTCCTTCCTTGTTCTCTCCCTGTGCTTCCTTCCTACTCTCCTTTCTTCCTTGTCTCTTTTCTCCTCCTTCCTTCCCCCCAATCCCTGCCTGCTCCTCTGCTCCCGGGGGGGGGCGGGGCGACGCGGGGGACGGGGAGGAAGGGGAGGAAGGGGCGGCGAGATGGCGGAATGGTAAGCCAGGCTACGACAATGCCATCATTCTGTGTAAAACGCATATGAGGACACAAAATGCCTTCACTTCAGTTCACTTCTTTTTATCGTCATCTATTTTGCTTTTAATTGCCTTTCTGATTCCCCATTTGTAAGAAGGTACTCCAGCTCGGGTTTCCATAGCAACCAGGCTTGCGGACTCTGCGGTGCCAGCTCTAGACGCCCATTGGTCGATATCCAACATAAATTCATCCCCCAGCCAATGAGAGCGGCCAGGAGCTGCACGCCGAGGAGCACGACGCGCGGGGATTGGTGGAGAGGCGTGACGTGTGAGTCTGGGTGGTGAGCGGGCGAGGCGGGCGCGTCTGGCTGGCCGGGAAGAGTGAAGTGTGCTTGACTCAGAAGTGGGCCAGGAGACGCTAGGGAAGCTTCTGATTCTACAACTTCATTATTCCACCTCCTCAGCGCAGGTTTATTTAAAATCGAAAACGTCCTCTCTCTCTCTCTCTCTCTCTCTCTCTCTCTCTCTCTCTCTCTCTCTCTCTCTCTCTCTCTCTCTCTCTCTCTCTCTCTCTCTCTCTCTTCAGAGCTGAGACGCGCACTCGAGCTAACAAGGTTTTCTGAAAGATTATTAATGGAATATGTCAAATGATAAGTGCCCCTCATCCCAAGGCCCATTTGCTGATAATAGACCACGTAATGTCAGAAATCCTGCTATCATCTCTCCTCCGTCCTCGACACGCCGCCGCCCGTCCCACGCCCGCGGCCATCACTCACTCCAGAGGTAATAGGGCGACTCTATGTGACTGTATGTGGCGCTGCTCTCTACCTCAATGCTTCCACTCTTTCTCCACGCACCATACTCTCTCTCTCTCTCTCTCTCTCTCTCTCTCTCTCTCTCTCTCTCTCTCTCTCTCTCTCTGGACGTGGGCGGTCTTCTGATGCTGTCCCTGAAATGTTTTAATGCAAGGATGAAATGGCCTTCCTTCCTTCTTTCCTTCCTTCCTTCCTTCCTTCCTTTTTTCCTTTTTTTCCTTTATTTTTCTTATTTTCTTCCCTCTCTGTTTTTTTCTTCTTTAATGCAAGAATGAGATGTCACCTTCCTTCCTTCCTTCCTTTCTTTCTTTCTTTCTTTCTTCCTTCTTTCCTCCTTTCTTTTTCCTTCTTTCATTCTGGGCTTTATTTCTTGACTTTTCTTTTCATCATTGTTTTTTTTTCTTTAATGCAAGAATGAAATGGCTCCTTCTTTCCTTCCTTCCTTCTATCCTTTCTTCCCTTCTTCTTTCTTCCTTCTTTATTTTTTTTCCTTCTGAGTTTTATATCTTGATTTTTCTCTTTTTCTCATTCCCTTCCTTCTTCGTTAATGCAAAGATGAGATGTCTCCTTCCTCCCTTTCTTCATGTCTTTCTTCCTTTCTTCCTTCTTCCTTTTTTCTTTTCCCCTTTTGACTTTTACCTACTTATTTTTTTCTTATTTTCTCAAGATTTGTCTTCTTCACTATCTTCTCTTCTTGTTTTACTTTCCTTCCTTCTTTTTTCTTCCTTCCTGACCTTCAATCTTTTCTTCTTCCTTCCATCCACTCATTCTTCTCTTTTTGCCTTCTTTCCTTCCTTCTTTCTTCCTTTTCTTGTTTCATTCCTTCGTTCCTTCCTTACTTTTATGCTTTCCTTTTTTATATTCTTTTCTTCCTCCTCCCTTCTTCTACCCCATTCTATCTCTTTCCTTCTTTTCTTTCTCCTGCTCCCTCATTCCTTGTTTTCTTTCTTCTTTTCTCCCTCCTTCATTTTATTATTGATGTTTTTTTCCTCCTCCCTTTCCTATCTTCCTCCTTCCTTCATTCCTTCCTTCCAGTTATTTCCTCAACTCACCTCTCATTCCTCGTTTACTCCCATCCTTCTCTCTTCCTTCTTTTCTTGTTTAAATTCCTTTCCTTTGCTCATTCCTCCTCTTCCTTCAATCTATATTTTCCTCTTATCTTCCTTCCTCCCTCCTTCCATCTCTCCTTCAGTATTCTCTCCCTTCCTGTGTTCCCATATCATCTTCTCTTCCTTTCTCATTCTTCTCTTTCATCACTTTTTCCTTGACCTTTATTCTATTCTCCTTTATCCTCTATCCTCTTCTGCCTTCCATTCAATTCTGAGATCACCTCTTCCTCTGTTTTCTCTCCTCCTCCTCCTCTTCCTCTCTTTCCTTTACTGTCCTTCCCTTTTCGTTCTTCCCTTCCATCCCTCGTTCTCATATTTCTCTTTACGTATTTTTGTATCCTCCTCCCCCTCTTCCTCTTCCTCCTCTTCTTCTTCTTCCTCCTCCACCTCTTCCCCCTCCATCATTCATTCTTGTTCTATATTTCCTTCCATCTGAGTTTCAGTTTTCTTTCTTACTTGTTATAATTTATTTTCCTCCCTCCTCCCTCTTCCTTCTCTTCTTCCTTCTTCTTTTTTTCCCTCCTCACCCTTCCTTTGCGACGTAGAAGGAACGAATGGGGGAATAGAAAAGGAGAGAAAAGATAGAAAAGGGAGAAGATAAGGAGAAAGAGGAAAGGAAGTAAGGGGAAAATTGAAAAATAAGGAAGAAGAGGAACAGGAAAAGAAAGAAGAGAAAACA